>NC_063191.1:24612024-24649524 GCF_017589495.1 Alosa alosa
CCACCTTTTCTTTATATTGGGTCTGATCTTGACACGAATCCTGCTTTTCATCAGGTTGGTGCGTGCGGCTCGCTGGATGATGTGATTGAAGTGATTGTTCAGCTGGGGCTCGCTGAGCTGATCTCACCTCCCTGACTGACTGGTGCTCGCTCTCTCTCTCTCTCTCTCTCTCTCTCTCTCTCTCTCTCTCTCTCTCTCTCTCTCTCTCTCTCTCTCTCTCTCTCTCTCTCTCTCTCTCTCTCTCTCTCTCTCTCTCTCTCTTTCTGTCTCTTTGTCTCTCTCTCTTTTGCTCAGACTGTCTTTTATTTGGGTTTAATCAGCCAGAGGAGCATGAGAGTGCTCAGGCCACAGAGGGACATCTGGCTCTTTTCCTTTGTTATGTATCAACACGCTGTCCTAACACTGCTCTCTTTTTCTCTCTCTGTCTCCTAGCTGTCCTTCAAGTGTCCATCTCGCTGAGCAAGGTTGAGCTGAGCGTGGGGGAGTCCAAATTCTTCACATGTACAGGTACAGTGACCACGTTTATTGCTACTCCTTTATTGCTACTCCCTGTCGTCTCCGCGTCTTTATCTATTCCCCTCATTGACTTCCATATCATGTGGGTGTGCCTAATTACTGAGATTTGAGTTGAGTGATTTTGTCAATCAGCCTCGCTCTATGGCCACTCCCGGCGCCGACATGTTGACCATCGTCGCCTAGACGCGTCTGACATCTATTGCAGTCTGCTGGATCAGAGCCAAGTCATTAACAGATGCATTAGTAGTAATTCTTCCACCTAGAGCAGCAGGCTATGCCTTATCGTGGTGCATTAACTCACATGAACACTTTAAAGGTTGAAAGGTCTTTAATAAGTTTAAGGACAATATAATAATGGAGAGTAAATTGATTGTGGCCTTTTTTTTTCCAGCAGATGTAGTTCACAACAATTTCAATTTAGCCCTCTCAGGATGACTGAGGACACATAGTTGGTTGCAGTAGGGTGGTCCCATAAACACCCGCCCACAACCTCGCACATGCATCACTGCTTATCACTGCTCCGATTCATAAGGTCAATGTGTAGCCTACTCTCCTCCAATTCCAACTCCTCCACCAGCACTGGCAGAGTCCTGCTACATGGACAGATTACCCACGGGCTCCGACTCCCTGAACCCTGGCAGCACGTCTCAGGGCACGTAAAGCTCCATCTCCCCGGCTGGAGGAGCCGGAGGCGCCGAGTCCCCGGCGGCAGCGCCAGGCAGAGGAGAGCGCGCATCCGAGTGGAGATTATGGCGGGTTAAATCAGGTTGGGCTCCAGGCTTTATGTTTTCCACATGGCTGGGCTTCCCTCCAGAGCAGAGCCCTTCCTCCCGCTCCCCACACTCACGCTCAGCCAGGGCAGGTGGGGAACTGACCTGCTGCTATCGCAGAGGAGGAGGAGGACGAGGAGGAGGAGGAGGAGGAGGAGAGAGGTCGAGGGAGGAGGTGGAGATGGAGGTGGAGGTGGGGAGGTTGATCCACGCTGACCCCTGCTGGAGCGATGCCAGAGTGCAGAACAGTGCAGCGGTACTTCTCTCTCTCTCTCTCTCTCCCTCTCTTTCTCCCTGCGAGAGCAGCGCTGACGGCTAACACCCTTGAAGCGTGGAGGTCAAACGCCCCCGGAGCCCGGGCAGGCCATGACGGTGGGGTTCGGCACGGATTCTTGTCAGGTGCCGGCAGCTGCATGAAGGGCAGCGAGCAGGCAGGAGAAGCTGATAAAGACCTCTGGCCAACTCCACACTCTTAACAAGTAACAAAGCAAAACTCCTGAATCATGTGGAAACCAGATCAAATAAGCTTTATGAAATCATTTTTGTGTGATTTCTGCTGCAGCTATTTTGCACTTTATAATATTAACCATGTGTGTGCATGGTTAATATTTTAAAGTGCAAAATAGCTACAGCAGAAATATTTCCATCCAAAAATAAGCAAGTCTAACCTTTGAATTTCTTTTCAAAATACACCAGATTGATGCATTTACACGTAAAATATACAATATTTTTTACTGGGGGAACATGCCCCCGGACCCCCTAGGATGACAGCATTGGAGGAACACAGGTTCAGGCCATATTTTAGGTTACAGATGATGAAATTCTGGCTTTGCTGGCTGAAGTGCATGGAGTTGTGCTGAGTGTCCTAAATCTAGTGCCTCACAGGAGGGGGGATACAGGGGATTGTATAATACTTCTATTGATTCTTTTGTAGAAACCTGTATTATATATTTGCATGAGGAGGGTATTTTAATAAATTGGTTAGTCAGACATTTGCTAGCCTATATATTACCCATTTGTTTTAATTAAGTGGCCTTTTTTCACTTGAGCCCCTGCCCCCCCAACATCTCTGTGCACGTCCCTGGTAGCAGTGGTTATCTGGTTGTCCGACGTCACGGTCCAACAGCTTTTTCGTCAAAAAATGTGAACTTGCGCAGACAACTGGTTTTTGGACCTTGTAAACCTTGTCACCATCACCTCTGTTTTAGTGAGGGCAAAACAAAATTGCTTAACTTTAACAGAGTAATTACTGTAGCTGGGCAGCCAGATGGTATAATCAAGGATAACGTCCAGGCTTCTGTGAAAAATAGGATTTTATTAGGTTGAGGCAACAAGTGAGTAGGATAACAATTTTCTTAAAGGCTACCCTGAACAGCGGATTCTTTTTTATTTTACTGTCTATAGAGAAAAATGAGCGGCTCTGAAACCGCTGGATCCGAAAAGACAATTATCTGCCCATTATTGCATCATCATACAAACAAGCAGACAAGGTACATAGACAAGGTTCCATAAACATACAAGACACACAGGTGCAGAGAGGGGCGGACATGTGCAATGTTGTGGAAGTGAAAGTAGGCGGTTTTGTTGATGATATTCTGATGATGGCTGTTCATCGGAAGCGTTCCTGGCACCTGGATGCCCACAGATGATAAAACTCTGATCTTGTTCCCTTTGTTCACGAGAGGATTGTCACGCACAGGAGTGCGACCAGTCGGAGAATTTCTGTTTGAAGCCGCTGCAGCCTTCCTTCCTTCTCCCCACAGCCTTGCTGCCTTAGGAACAAGTGCCTTCACATGTCAGCCCCACTGTGTGTCTATGCTGCCTGCTCAGTCAGAGAGCGTCATAAAGCTGCGCTGTGCAAGCCACTGAAGCACCATCCACAGGCTGTCTTATTCCATCCCCCAAAGCCAGCGCCACATGACAAATAATGAAGTCCATATATAACGGCGGCTCCATCTGCACTCCCACAGTGCGTGAAATGTGAAAGGCTGTGCCAGGCAGCACTACAGCAGGGAAGCATATGTGTGTCTGTGGAAAGGGGAGATGTGTTGAGCTCTTTTTTTTTATTGTTTTCATTATTGAAAAGGTTTTATTGGTTCCAGATTAATATTTGATAGGCCCTCTTTACCTTACAGTTACACCCATGTGTCACGGATATGCAGGCGGACCCAAGTGCAGGACTCTTTCAGACCAAGGTTGAAGCAAAAACACTTTAATCTCTAACAAACTCAATGTTACAAACTCACTACGTCCAGACAGGACTACGACAAGGTGAAACAGAGAGACGAACCGACAAAGGACAGAGAAACAGGAGGGTAGAAATACACAGACTAATTAACAGAAAGACAGAGGACTGGACGAGACCAACAAGACATTAACGGGGAACAGGTGTGGAAACAGAAACGGAGGGAAAACTAACAAGACAGGAAGCACAGACCAAATAAGGAGATGGGGCGGAGCCAAAGACAGGTGGCAGGCAGGTAAACACAAAGCACATTGGGAACAGGCAAAACTAAACACAGGACACTACACTAAAGCCTGGCAAACTGTAATGATGATGACAATGATGTAGCCTAATGACAAACACCAGAAGTAATAGTGGCAGCAAATGGCTAGTCGCGCGCTCTGTGACACGGCTCTGTCCAAGAAACTGAAGTAAATGGAACGTATGTGTGTGTGCGTGTGTGTGTGTGTGTGTGTGTGTGTGTGTGTGTTAGTTAGTGCGTATGTGTGTGTTAGTTAGTGCGTGTGTGCGTGCGTGCGTGCGTGTGTGCGTGCATCCTTGCTCAGCTCAGCAGCCACTCATCCATCTGAGAGCATGTGTAGTCCAGTGTGACAGGCTGCTGAAGCAGAGCCTCTCCACCGAGTGATCAGTCTGCTGCATGGCCTCACTCTTAATGCTCTTCACCTCTCACAACATGGTCTGTGTCACAAGCAAGACATCATGGAACGGGGATTTAGAGCAAGTGTGTGTGTATGTGTGTGCGTGTGCGTGTACGTGTGTGTGTGTGTGTGTGTGTGAGAGAGAGAGAGAGAGAGGATGAGATAGGAAATCTTAAATGCCCCCTACTTCCATCTACCCCATGGTTGACCCCCCTGCCGTGGCACCACACAGCGCCTCCCTGTGGTCATTTCGGATCAGGGCCCCCATGTCCTCTCCATGGCCCTCGGCATCCCAGCCCTCTCCCCGCTGGGCATCCACCGCTGCCCATCCCCTGATAACCCCCTGCCTGCTCCCCCAGCTAGCCCAGCAGCCAGCAGCTCATCTGGGCTCACGTTGGATCCAGATCGGCCTCTCTGTCCAGACCTCCAGTTGCCCTGAGCGTCCCCTGCAGCGCTGTGAGACCAGGCTCACACACGGGTAGATGCTGAGGGAAGGTGTTGTGGGGGAGGTGGGGTGGTTAGTTGCCATGTGCTGATGACCCCCCAGCCAAGGAGGATTTATGAGGGCCAGCACCTGGAGACCAAGTGTGGCACCCTGCCCTTTCCGCAGTCCCTGGTGTTCTCCCTTTTGTCCTTGGGTGTCCCTAAAGTAAATTTCTTTCTTTTTAACCCCCCCTCTCTCTCTCTCTCTTTCTCTCTCACTCTCTCCTTCTCAGCCATCGGAGAGCCAATCAGCCTGGACTGGTACAACCCGCAGGGCGAGCGCATGGTGCCATCACAGCGAGTGGCACTGCACACGGAGGGCGTGCGCTCCAGGCTCACACTCTACAATGCCAACATCGAGGATGCGGGCATCTACCGCTGCCAGGCCACCGATGCGCAGGGACTAACACAGGAGGCCACCGTGGTGCTGGAGATTTACCGTGAGCATCTTCCCTTCTCTCCTCACACACACACACACACACACACACACACACACACACACACACACACACACAGGTTTTGCAGGCATGCTGGCAAAACCTGCGGCACATGTGTGAGTGAGCAGCCTCTGAATGTGTGTGTGTGTGTGTGTGTGTGTGTGTGTGTGTGTGTGTGTGTGTGTGTGTGTGTGGCTTCCGTGTTTGTTTTGTGGATGTACAACATCCATACAGTACATTTTAAATGCATACATGCGTATGTGCTTTGAATATGCATGTCTCTACATGTGTCCTCATGGTGTGTGTGTGTGTGTGTTTGAGCTTGCAGTGCTTTCATTGTGGTTGCAGCAGATTTCTTCACCCCCTGGAGTGTCTTTGCCTTTTCTAACCTGCTGCTTCATTTGGGCAGAATGTGTATAGTGCTTCAGGGGATACATGGCTTCCTGGGGTGCCTGACTCAGAGTGCTCCCTGTTCACACACACACACACACACACACACACACACACCCTCATTCTCATGTGTGCCCATCCCCCACACTCACACATTCCTGTTCAAACGGCTGTGAAGAGGGCTCCACCTGTCAGTAGCTGGGCTTGTTTAACATTAAATCAGAGGTAAGCAGGCAGAGAGCACGAGGAGAAGCCCCTGCATGCAGCATCCCTGACTGCCTCTCGCTGCGCCAACACCGCCGCCTCCACCACCTCCACCACCTCCGCCACGCGTGTCTGAGGGTCCTGTCTTTTATGATCTTCAACAAAGGAGGCGAGCAGATGCTAATACCAGGACACTAAGCTGGGGAGATTCTGCTGCTGTAGACACTTCTCGGCGTGATGTCTCGCTCTCGAGAAAGAGAAAAAGCTTGTATGTGCTACTACGCAGACGCTACACAGTTGCTATAAACAAGGTTATATGTGTGCTGGCTGACACTTCTGACATTGATTAGTCATCTCGCTAAGGATTGTAGCCTCATAACAACAACATTTTATTCATATTGGCCCATCAGTCTTTGTTTACTACATACACTTCATGTCTTTTAGTGATGGTAAGCCATTGTAATGTAACATGAAGTGGTGACCTATATAGCAAGCCCACATTTATCTTCCCCGCACCAACTGTCCGTTTCTGAATCTGAATCCATTTTGGGATGATACAGCGGATGTGAATCTGAATGGGTGAAAAGTGCCACTGATTAGTTGTTGGTCAAATAGACCTAGATGAATTCTGGCCCAACAAAAAAGAACATGAAATGACGTTATCAAGCAGCATCGGGCTGCCACTTCAATCCCAAGACCCATTTAGCTGTTCAGTTGAGGAACATTATGCATGTAAAGCCTACTAACAACATCACTCTCCAGCTGTCTGCCTGATGAAAGGGCTGTTATCCCCAGTGTGAATGGCGGTTGTTATTTTCCATGTGAACAGATGACATCCAGGGGGTTGCAGGCAGACCAAGAGAGAGAGAGACAGAGAGAGAGAATTACATTTAGGGAGAGAAAGAGAGAGAGAGAGAGAGAGAGAGAGAGAGAGAGAAGCACAACAAATTGGGAAACGGGATGTGCTCCCTTCAAGGATGTTTGACAATTTTGTTGATGAAAACCTGAATGTAATTCTCTCAACAAGCCAACAGCCTGTGGCACATGAGGAAAATAGGGAGGATTTGATGGAGGAGGAGGGGGGCAATGGCAAAGAGAGTTTGAAGAGAGGATGAGAAGAGCGAGATCGAGAACGAGAGAGGAAAAGACAGCGACATTATCTAGATGGGGATTATGCCCGTAGGATTCACTTGTGACATGAGATTGCATAGGCGGGGAGTCTATTGTCTGGCTTTGTGCCTCTCGCGGCTTGAGCTAATAGCAATGAGTTAGAGTGTCGTGTGAGCTGACACATGCAGAGACCAAATCAGAGGAAAGGTGTACGGATGGAAGGCAGAGCAGAGGAGAGAGACAAGAGAAAGACACTCAGTCCCATTATAAAGGACAGGGGGAGAATTGGATTAAAAGATGTTAAGGAAGACAGCACGAGTGGAAGGAGGAGGGTTTGGAAGGAAAGATGGGGGGTAAGGAAAGGAAATTCATCCCCTGTACAGGGAGTCCAGACCAATCCAATAGAGGATGGCAGGAAGATGCGGTTCAAATGATTGGACATTAATGATCCCAATGAAAGGCATCCTCTTTTCATGCATGCGCTATTGCATCATATCAGCTGGCTAATGATGATATCCAAACCGCTCGTCGGACATCAGCCCGGGATGCTGACAGCAGAAATGTGCATCCTGACGGGGTTTTTTCTCTCTCTCTCCAGTCTGCTCTCTCGTTCCTGGCTGCCAAGCCCGCTCCGTCTCTCCCCCACCGGTGGATATCAAATGCGAGCGTCAGGGGCCAGGCGGTCTGTTTGTTTATGCTGTGTAATAAGCAATGCCGCACAGAGCCGAGAGTTAAGTCCAAGCAGACGTGGCTCGCTAATCAATACTCAAAGGAGGGGGAAACAGATGAAGGGGAGATTGGAGCGTCTTGCTCGTTTGAAGATGCTTCCCTATTTCTGTAGAGAGAGAGCGAGAGAGAGAGAGAGAGAGAGAGAGAGAGAGACAGAGTGAAGGAGAGCGAGAGAAAGAGGAATGGAGAGAGAGGCCGTTTATGATGGCTTCCCACACACACAAATAGAATCATTTATAATGTCTTAACATTAAACATGTTACAGACTGTTTGATTACAGATAAGGAGTTATTTATTAATTTTGTTTTGTGTGCATGTTTTTTTTTTACTTTGCTTTGTTTTGTTTGCTGAGTTTAGTTGAACTGATTGATGTCACAGCAGAGGGAGGAGAGTGAGACTCCTCAAAGAGAGGCTTCGTTTCTCAGGGACACATTGGATTGGAATTGATGAAGAGGCACGTTGCTGTTGGAGAATTGGCAGTTTCGTTTAACCTCATTGTTTGGAATGAGAATTTTCGGAAGTCTTCTCTTCACACTGCACATAAACAAACATGAAAATGAAAGAAAACGGATCATTCTCTCGAACTCTGTCTGCCACTCGAACTCTGTCAGTAAACTACTCTGTTTGTAACTCTAACTCTGTGTGATGCCACCGTGTCCTCCTGTGTCCCACAGAGAAGCTGACGTTCCGCGAGGTGAAGTCGCCGCAGGAGTTCCGGCAGGGCTCAGTGGCCGAGGTGGTCTGTGACGTCACCAGCTCCCCCGTGCCGGTTGTGGCCTGGTTCTACAACAACATGGAGATCATGCCAGAAAATCTCAGTGAGTCTCCTTCCCTAATTCTCCCCACTTCTTCCATATTCAAAGCAGTCTTCTCTTCAAAACACAGTCAGTCTTCTTCCAAAATCGGCCCAGTTCTCCCATACTGAAATGAGTTATGATAGCATATTTTTACTACCATATTTCTCTGGAGACTCAGTCAGGACGATGGCATATCAGGATACAGGCTTTTATTCTTTTCAGTGAGGGTCCAGTGCCCCTCAAGGGAGATAGGTACATGCTTGTGTCACCCCAGCAAGGGTTTCACCAGTATTCTCTGACTATGCAAAACAAATCTTAACTTTAAGTAAGTTACAAACAAAGAGAAGGAGTGACCTCTAGTATGAATATGCAATATAAAGGTGTGGTGTGTGGGGATGTGGTCTCTTGTTGTTGTGTCATCAGGCCTTTCAATTCTTTTTACTAATGTATGTCCTTTTTGCTTTTATTTTTGTAAATGACATTGGATAGCCCGCATGCATGTACAGTAATGTGCTTTGTGATGAATGAATATCTAGTTCTCCCATACTAAAATCACAGTGAGTCTTCGCCCAGTACCAGCCCAGTTCTCCCATATCGGCAGTCACAGTAGGGCACAGAGGACACACGCTATACACTATTTTTGTTTAGTGGGGTGTTTTTCACAGAGGACATTGTTGCGAAACGGCATATCAGTATGCTATCCAGCCGTGTACCAGGGACAGGATATTTTGCATTCTGGAGTGTTTTGATGTCAGCAAGCACAATAGCAATTAATTAACATAAAAACAATCTTTTAATTATGTTTTTAATGACACTGCCTAAACACATGTGAAGTTAAAAGTGTATGCTTGCACTTAAAATAGCTACAGAATTTACATAATAGTGGTTGACACTACCTTCTCGTATACATGCCCAGTGAGAATATGACAAAGTCCAACAATCTCCCTGAACACGTTGGCTTTCCAACTTGACAGCAACGCTGCAGATTCATATATTTTCATGTTAGGCCAGGATTTGAGCTAGTGCTACTTGCCAAGATATCTTTCTCCTCTCCCATGGCGGACATAGGGATATGAATTTCAAACTAAATCCAACTTATTCTTATTCTTGTTGTTTTTGTCATTTTATGTATAATTGTTATTTCTTCCAAAAACATACCTCCCACTCATGGCACTCTCTGTGGCTCAGCTGTATAAATAGCTCTGTTGAGGCAGGATTGAAGTGCTAATGAGAGGTCTCTCCCCCTCTCCCTCTCCCTCCCTCTCTCTCTCTCTCTCTCTCTCTCTCTCTCTCTCTCTCTCCCTCTCTCCTTCGCCCCCTCCTTCCTCGCTCACCACAGAGTTTCAGGTCCTGCCCAACAACAACCTCCAGGTCCAGCAGGTGACCAAAGCTGACGAAGGCGTATACCGCTGTGAGGCACGCGTGGAGGCCAGAGGCGAGATCGACTTCAGAGACATCATCGTGGTGGTGAACGGTGAGTTTGTGTGGGTGAGTTTGTGTGTGTGGATGGGGATGTGTGTCTGTGTGTGTGTGTGCGTGTGTGTGTGAATGTGTGTGGATGGGGATGTGTGTGTGCGTGTGTGTGTGAATGTGTGTGGATGGGAATGTACGTCTGTGTGTGTGTGCGTGTGTGTGTGAATGTGTGTGGATGGGGATGTGTGTCTGTGTGTGTGTGTGTGTGTGTGTGTGTGTGTGTGTGTGTGTCTGTCTGTTTGTTTGTTTGTGTGTCTGTCTGTCTGTCTGTCTGTCTGTCTGTCTGTCTATGTGTATGTGTATGTGTATGTGTATGTGTATGTGTATGTGTATGTGTGTCTGTCTGTCTGTCTGTCTGTCTGTCTGTCTGTGTGTCTGTCTGTGTATGTGTATGTGTATGTGTGTGTGTGTGTGTGCGTGTGTGTGTGGATAACACAGCTCAGGGACTCTGCCGCATAGAGGTGGCCAGACACAATAGCTCTCCAGATGTGCTGCCACCCACTGTAACTCTTCCACTACAACCTCCTCTTAACTTTGGGGAGTGTGTTACCCAATGCAGCAAAACTGCCACATTCATTGGTCCAGGGCAGCAATAACCCCCTCACTATCTTGAGATATGGGCCTCATTATTTTTTAATAACCAAAAAGGGACCCGTGAAGTCATTCCTGTTGCTGCTTTTTGAAATTAGTCTTCCAATCAGTGACTAATTAACAGCCAAACGAGAGAACTCCCAGCCTAATCGCTTTCCTTGCACTGAGTGCTGAGCACTGTCAAAAAAAAAACCCTGTGTCGGGTTGGCTTCATGATGCATGCGTCCTTTCTCCTGGCACAAGGGACCTAGCGCCGCAGGAGACATTATTTGAGATGGAGGAGGCGCCCTGGGACAATGGCCTCCCAGGCGGCGTGGCATGGCGATAAGGTGCTTTCGTCGCGGTCGGTTCCATATTGCTGCTCTTCTGCTGCCTGCGGTTCTCACGCAACAATTGAATCAATAACCGCGCCCGAATCAGCGGCTCGGAAGCAGTAAGCTGCTCCGCGCGGGCGGCTGCAATCGGCGCGGTTATCCGAACCACTTTGGCCTGGAATTAGCACCATGCTTTCAGTCATTATGCTCTTGTTAAAGTGTGAGGGAAGCGGCCGCCCGTGACCTTTTAATGCGATGTGTGGAGCTGCGGGGTGAGGGCATGAGAGAGTGGGATGTGGAGGGGGATCAGTGGCGCTCGGTGCAGCCACCACCACGCCACTACGTCTTGCCTCCGCACCCATCGCGTTCTCGTCCAACACAATGGAGGCAAACACGGAGGCCAGTCACTTTAGTTTACCACTTAAATCTCTCCAGCTGATCCAATAAGCCCGCTCAATGAGGCGAAGCTGATAATCCTGCCGACATGACAACACACATCAAGGAACGGAATAAAACAAACTGCTCTTCGCTGCCCTCCTGGCCTTCTCTCTTTCTCTTTCTCTCTCTCTCTCTCATGCATCCCTCTCTCTCACACACCCTCTTTCTCAAATTCTTCTTGTTCTACCCTCTCCCTTGCTCTCTCTCTCTCTCCTGCCTTTCTCTCCGTATTCCAATGTATGTCTCCAGTTTGGGCACACTTTAGTCTGACCACCCAGTGAAAGCCACACTGCCTTTACAACACTGCAGTGCTGTTGCTTCAGTCTTCATCTAGTTTAAGAGGGTGCAGTCTTTAGAATACCAGAAGTATATTCACTCGCTGGACCAGATCCACACATAATATATTGACACGCACGGTATACAACAACACACATGCATGTGTTACAACACGATGTTGCATTGTGCTGTGCTGTGCTGTGCACTGTGCTGTCGCGTTGTGCTGTGGCGTTGCGTTGCGTTGTTAGGTGCGTTGCGTTGGCAGCTGCGCTAGCGTTAGCGTTGGTTAGCGTTCGCGTTGTGTTGCTTGTGAGTGTGTCTGCTGAATCTCAAGGTCCCTCTCCTGGTGGGATCTTTGTCACGGCGGGATCTCAGGGTTTGATGTCTTTGGCGCCCTGTATTGTCTCTTTCGTATTAGCAGTGCTGTTCCATTTTGGCCCAACTCATCTGGGAATGGGCTGAATTAGATTACAGGCCCTGGAAAATGGGCATCGTGCAAGGAAGTCAATGATAATCTTGTTGGAGCCCGTTTCAGTGCATTCACTGGCTAGTACCATGTCGGTGTTTTATTCATGGTTCTGAGCTCAATATTTCCTCTGTGTTTCTATGAAGTGTGTGTGTGCATGTGTGTGTTTGTGTGTGTATGTGTCTGTGTGTGTGTGTGTGTGCGTGTGTGTGTGGATAACACAGCTCAGGGACTCTGCCGCATAGAGGTGGCCAGACACAATAGCTCTCCAGATGTGCTGCCACCCACTGTAACTCTTCCACTACAACCTCCTCTTAACTTTGGGGAGTGTGCCACCCAATGCAGCAAAACTGCCACATTCATTGGTCCCAGGGCAGCAATAACCCCCCTCACTATCTTGAGATATGGGCCTCATTATTTTTTAATAACCAAAAAGGGACCCGTGAAGTCATTCCTGTTGCTGCTTTTTGAAATTAGTCTTCCAATCAGTGACTAATTAACAGCCAAACGAGAGAACTCCCAGCCTAATCGCTTTCCTTGCACTGAGTGCTGAGCACTGTCAAAAAAAAAACCCTGTGTCGGACGCTCGCGATGCATCGCGTCTTTCTCCTGGCACAAGGGACCACAACGCCGCAGGGAGACATTATTGAGATGGAGGAGCGCCTCGGACAATGGCCTCCCCCGGAGCGGCGTGGCATGGCGTGGTGTGCTCGTGCGGTCGGTTCCATATTGCTGCTCTTATCTGCCGCCTGCGGTTCTCACCGCGCTTAATTGAATCAATAACCGCCGGAATCCAGCGGCTCGGAAGCAGTCGCTGCTCACGCGGGCCGAGCGGCAATCAGCGCAGTTATCCGAGCCACTTTGGCCTGGAATTAGCACCATAACTCAGTCATTATCTGCTCTTGTTAAAGTGTCGAGGGGGAAACGGCCGCCGTGACCTTTTAATGCGATGTGTGGAGCTGCGGGGTGAGGGCATGAGAGAGTGGGATGTGGAGGGGGATCAGTGGCGCTCGGTGCAGCCACCACCACCGCCACGCCTTGCCTCCGCACCCATCAGCGTTCGTCCAAAGCAATGGAGGCAAACACGGAGGCCAGTCACTTTAGTTTACCACTTAAATCTCTCCAGCTGATCCAATAAGCCCGCTCAATGAGGCGAAGCTGATAATCCTGCCGACATGACAACACACATCAAGGGCTGGAATAAAACAAACTGCTCTTCGCTGCCCTCCTGGCCTTCTCTCTTTCTCTTTCTCTCTCTCTCTCTCATGCATCCCTCTCTCTCACACACCCTCTTTCTCAAATTCTTCTTGTTCTACCCTCTCCCTTGCTCTCTCTCTCTCTCCTGCCTTTCTCTCCCGTAACCAATGTATGTCTCCAGTTTGGGCACACTCTAGTCTGACCACCCAGTGAAAGCCACACTGCCTTTTACAACACTGCAGTGCTGTTGCTTCAGTCTTCATCTAGTTTAGGGTGCAGTCTTTAGAATACCAGAAGTATATTCACTGCTAGACCAGATCCACACATAATATATTGACACACACAGTATACAACACACACACATGCATGTGTTACAACACGTGTTGCATTGTGCTGTGCTGTGCTGTGCTGTGCTGTGCGTTGTGCTGTGCGTTGCGTTGCGTTGCGTTGCGTTGCGTTGCGTTGCGTTGCGCTGCGCTGCGTTGCGTTGCGTTGCGTTGCGTTGTGTTGCTTGTGAGTGTGTCTGCTGAATCTCAAGGTCCCTCTCCTGGTGCGGATCTTTGTCAGATGGCGGGATCTCAGGGTTTGATGTCTTTATGCCCTGTATTGTCTCGTATTAGCAGTGCTGTTCCATTTGGCCCAACTCATCTGGGAATGGGCTGAATTAGATTACAGGCCCTGGAAAATGGGCATCGATTGGCAAGGAAGTCAATGATAATCTTGTTGGAGCCGTTTCAGTGCGCCACTGGCTAGTACCATGTCGGTGTTTTATTCATGGTTCTGAGCTTCACGTATTTCCTCTGTGTTTCTATGAAGTGTGTGTGTGCATGTGTGTTTGTGTGTGTGTATGTGTGTGTGCGCGTGTGTGTGTGAGCGTGTGTGTGTTTGTGTGTGTGTACGTGTGTGTGTGTGTGCGTGTGCGTGTGTGTGAGCGTGTGTGCGTGTCAAAGTCAAAGTCAGCTTTATTGTCAATTTTTCACATGTTCCAGACATACAAAGAGATCGAAATTACGTTTCTCACTATCCCACGGTGAAGACAAGACATATTTTACCAATTTAAGTCCACAGACAAACATGACATTCAAGTAAACAAAAAAGTAAGTAAATAAGAGGGCACATATAGTAATGAAAAAATAAGAGCAGCAAAATTTGGTTGAAATTGTGCATAGACAGTCAATAAAATACTAGTGCAAAGTCAGGCCAATAAAAGGCTTGGGTAGTTCTGTTTGACCTAAGTAATAAAGAAAGTGGCATAGTGGTGCAAGTTATGTAAGAGCAGCAGAAGTGTTGTGTTTTCAGGACAACAACACCAAGTTGTAAAGTGTACAAGTGTGCAAGTGTTCAAGTGTGCAAGTGGGAGTAGGCAGGCGGCCATTGTGGGTCCAATGTCCAGGATGTTATGTAGCTGAGGGTGGAGGGGGGAGAGGAGGGAGAGAGTTCAGCATCCTTACAGCTTGGTGTATGAAGCTGTTGGTGAGTCTGGTAGTGCGGGAGCGCAGGCTTCTGTACCTCTTCCCAGAGGGCAGTAGATCAAACAGATTGTGAGCGGGGTGACTTGCATCACTCACAATTTTGGTCGCTTTTGGGGGTGAGGTGGGTGGTGTAAATGTCCTTCAGGGGGGGAGTGAAGCACCAACGATCCTTTCAGCTGTGTTCACTATGCGCTGCAGGGCTTTCCTGTTGTATTCAGGAATGTGTGTGCTCGTGTGTGTGTGTGTGACCGTATGTGTGTGTGTTTGTGTGTGTGTGTGCGTGTACATGTGCGTGTATGCGTGCGTGTGTGTGTGTGTGTGTGTGTGTGTGTGTGTGTTCATGGACTCACTCTACCATTCTATGGCATTGTCCCCCTTCCTCAGAGACCCTCTAGTGAAGGTCACTCCAAGCCTTGCCCTGCCCTAGACCCCCACACAGTGCTGAGCTCAGTCCCAGTACTTGGGCTGCTGCAGAGAGGAGAGGAGGGTAGGGGAGGAGAGGAGGGTAGAGGAGAGGAAGGTAGGGGTGAAGAGCAGAGAGGAGAGGAAGGTAGGGGTGAAGAGCAGAGAGGAGAGGAGAGAAGGGTAGGGGAGAAGAGCAGAGAGGAGAGGAAAGGAAAGGAGAGGAGGGTAGATGAGAAGAGCAGAGAGGAGAGGAAAGGAAAGGAGAGGAGGGTAGATGAGAAGAGCAGAGAGGAGAGGAAAGGAAAGGAGAGGAGGGTAGATGAGAAGAGCAGAGAGGAGAGGAAAGGAGAGGAAAGGAAAGGAGAGGAGGGTAGATGAGAAGAGCAGAGAGGAGAGGAGAGGAGAGAGATGTGGGGAGCTCCAGCTCCGGCTTTGTCTCCACGCTGCCCCAGGAACTCATTAGGAGGGAGATGAGTCATCATCTCTACTCCAATGTGTAGTGTAGTGTAGTGGTAAAGCTGTGATCATGCTGGTACAGCTGGTCTGAAACACACACACACACACATACACACACACACACACTCACACAAATGCAACACAGTACAGTACAGAGCACATGCACTCATGCTCCCATACACACACACACACACATATACACACACATGCACAGTACAGTACACAGTGCACACACACACACACACACACACACACACACACACACACACACACACACTCACACATACACACCTGTACACACGCACAGGGCACAGGCAGGCGATATTTCACTGCATTTTAAGATGCTGCAGTTACACCTGAGCATGCACCGAGCATAACTGCTCTCTCAGGCAGCGTCGCAGTCACACCGAGTAATAAAGTGCTTTTGGAAAAAAACTAATGAGCAGCTAATTAGAGCCGGACTGTCAACGATTTGGGTCCAGTTGTAATGAATGGCCCATAATGTGTGCTTCTCTGGACAAACACGGCTCACATTTATGATGTGCAATAGGGAGTGAGAGCAAAGTGTTAGTTGTTCTAATATACTGCCAAGTCAGGCTTAAAGTGACCATGAATAAAACATCCCCTTAATTTAATCTTTTTAGCCAAGCGCACGCTCCATTAAATAGTGTTATGTCTGTAAAGTGGGCATAACTCAGAATGATGCCTCGAGGTGGAGGCCTCTTGGGCCACTGTGGCACGCAGAAAAAAGAGACATTACTGTACGGAGACGTTAGGGTCTCATTTTCAAAAGAACTGAGACAGGCTTTAGTAGTTAGGAAAATTCCTAAGCTACGATTCCAGTCAAATACCTCATGTTCGCCTTATTCATATTTTAAGTGTGGTCATTCATTAAACATGTGTTTGGGTTTTTGGTACATGCATGGATTATAACTCAATGTTTAGTGAATTGATGCAATGGGTCAATCTGACTTTGTGGTCTCAGTTGACTTCTGGGTGGAAGAAAAGTCAGAGAGTCTGGTATCCAGGCTACAGTAGTATGACAAATCCGGCAATTACCGATGTGAGCACTTATGTGCAATGATGGAATAATGCAATGTTATCAATAGTACTAATAACTGACATGACAGGTGTCATAAAGCTAGATGTCATGGCATGAAGCTGCCATAGTATTATAAAACTGTCAGAGTTGTTTTGAATATGAGCCATTACAGTAAATAGACACCTTGAAGCTTGTAATGGAATGCTTTGACAGTGTATGTCATGTTCACTGAGACACCTGAGGGTTTATAGAGGGTTCATATGAAGTACAAGCAACAGCAATGGCTTATTCTTAGATATAGAACTGCCTTATGCCTGTGAGTCTTCTCATACCCCCCTGACCCCACTCCACCCTTCATGTGGATCTAGCCATCCATGAGCTTCTTTTTTCTTTCCTCTCACTAATCATTCTTTCCTCTCACTAATCATCATTCACTCTTTCTTACAAAACCATTTATGGGCATCTTGCATGCAACACAGGCTTTCTTTATCTTGAATATCATGTTCCATTACTCAGAAAATATGCTCCATTAAAATGCCATTTACATTTTCCAGGAAGTTGTTACAAACGTTGCACAAACCTGTCCCAGTCCTTTATCACAATTGACATCTCTAACTTACCCACAAAGGCAGGCAAGTGGCCTCACTGGAATGGAGCCCACACCAAAGCCATGCTTCATTTAGCGGTGGAGCCATTAAGCAGTGGTGCAGTTGTCCCGCATTCAGATTCTAGATAACCGCTCATCAGTATGTCGTCTGGGCTCCTCTGAAGTCATTGTTACGCGGCAACACAAAGCTCTGTTACGCGGCCACACAAAGCTCTGTTACGCGGCCACACAAAGATCTGCGTCCTCTGAGGTCTGACCTCTGCTAGAAATAGGCCTTGCTGGGCCGCACACAAATCTAATATAGATGCCTGCTCACTGGTGCGCACCAAGCTGTTTGTGTAGAGTGTGAAACCAGTGTTGGTGTTTACTTATTGGAGGATGTACTAGCTAAGATATTTGTTTGTGTGTGTTTTTTTTTTGAAAGTCAGTCAGTAATTACAGTCTGAAGTCAGAGGCAATATCGTAGACAATCTAAGCAGTAACTTACATCAGTGTTAATGCACTGAAGTAAAAGTAAAAGTAAAACTAAACACACACACAGGTGCACAGGCAAACCCCCCCACACACACACACATACAAACACACACACACACACACACACACACACACACACACACACACACACACACACACACACACACACACACACACACACACACACATATATTTGCAAGTCTTGGATAAATCATGTGCACAGGTAGAGTTGAGGTTGTTTTTAGTCCTTTGTTTTTTAGAGTTGGTTCCCACTGGTTAAACCCGTTAGCTTAGGCAAGACATGAAGGCTGTCTAAATCTAAGAAACAAACTCTAATGATTTGATGATTCTCTGATATTATGTGGTTACTGATCTGTCTATGTGTGTGTGGTATGTCTCTGTGTGTGTCTCTGCAGTGCCTCCAGTGCTGTCTGTGCCCCAGCAGTCCTTCAACGCCACAGCTGACTACCTGGAGTCGGTCACCCTCACCTGTCGCGCCTACGGCTCCCCTGAACCGGATGTCACCTGGTACAGGTATGGCCACTGCACACACACACATACTCACTAACACACACACACACACACACACACACACACACACACACACACACACACTGTGAAATGAAATTGCTCTGACTGATACATCTGATTATCTTCCCAAGCACTTAACATGCAAAAACACACCCATAGAATGGGCTACCCTTCTGTTTACATATATATGATTATTTGAATATAATAGCAGTTCAAATATTTGTTATAGTGATATGAGTTGCAGTCCAAAGGTTAAGCACACAGGAGATATTGTTCTCCCTCTGAGCCACATCAAATGAAATAATAGCAGAAGCAGCGCCTCCATAATTTGCTGTGCTTTAAGAAATCAGGGTGACAGAGGTTGAAGTGTGGAGCAGAGGGATCGGGGCCAGAGATGACGCCCCTTGGCTGTAAAATCAGCCATTTTGATTTGGGTGCTAATGTGGGGGGCCGCGTCTGACAGCGGTCAATGTGTTGATTACAGGCTCTCAATCAGAGTAATTACCCCCAGCGCGATGGGAGTGACAGCCTGATGAAACGGATGCGGGTGGGTGGGAGTGAGAGATGGAAAGAGAGAGAGAGTTTACACGCGCTGACCTTTTACGAATGCACTCAATGAAGGGTGTCGCTACACAACAGAGAGAGAGGGAAAAACAGAGGGAACAGAAGAGGAAGGTGGGGGGCAAGCAAAGCAAGTTGCTGTTTATGGCAGTGTGGCACTGATCAGCACAGCTTTTTCTCTCCTTCTTGTTGTCTTTATAAGCCTTTGCTTTAGGTATTTGGCCAGTGTGCAAAGAAAATATGATATCATGTTTCTCAAATATTTTCTGAGCCATTGTAGAGAAACAGTTACATATTCAATCATCTGTTTCATGAGCACGAGTGCTGAAGAGCAGGATGGATGGCACGGGCCGCGTGGCCCTACGACTTCTCCATGATTAGTCCACATGCCTGCCGCGGACTAAATCTCCAACCTATGAACCTCTCAAAAAACTCAAACAAGTGATTGAAGTGGCCATACAGAGGGTCCTGCCCACCCCCCAAAAAAGTCCTAGTGGCTGGGCTCTGCATGTGGCCCTTGTGGCTGTTGACCCCTCCGCTCCAAACGGACCACTTTAATGGAGATCACTCCACGAGGCCCTCCACAGCAGCTGCACCTCCCCCTGGCCTCTCAGCCAATCTCCCCTGAAAGCCCTTTTGAATCGGGAGCCGGACAATGAGCTGCACTCTAATGGCTGCAGGTTCAGAGAGGCCGGGCGAAAACTCGCTCGGAATATTTTGAACTCCAACTTTGCAAAAGTTTTCTTTTATGTAATTTGGCTAGATGTGTAACCAGTTATAGATTTACTCCTGGCTGTGAAAAGACTTCCATTTGGCATAGCGCAGGGCTGCCCTGGAAATTGCAGATAACAAATTGCAGTACAATAAAAGCGTCATTTATTTTGCGATTGCTCATAGGCAGCCAACTCCCCAGACAGTGAAAGGTACATAGTTAGAATGTCAAGCAAGGTGCAACGTCTCAACATGTGTAGCCTATGTGACACATTGGATTTAAGGAGGTTTTTCTCAGTGCGCCATTGCCTAGTGGCGAATAGTTCAGAATGACATGTCTAAGTGCTTTGTGGCTTGTGTGTGTGTTTGGCGTGTGGGTCTGTGTGTCTGTGCGCTGAATCCTCCTGGGATTTTTTTTTAGTTTCTTCTTATTTTCTGTGCATCCATCAATTTCTTCTCTCAGATATTTCTCATTTCCTCTTCTCTCTTTCTGTGACCTGAATTATGGTCCAAAACTCCCACTGCAATTTCACTGTTTTAAGCCTGCATTCCCAACCAGCCCACTTATCATAGTGTACAATACAAATAAAAGAAGCCCTCTACAAAAGAAGCCCTCTAGAAATCTCTACATCATTTCAAAACTATAAAAATGCACAATGCAGTCATGTTGTTGCTGTAATAACTATGTTCTGTGTGTACATTAGTACAGTGTATGGTACAGTATGGGTCTTTTATATGTTTTATTGGGGTGCTCATTTATTTCTTCTATCCAAATGTGACGGCTAAGAGCAATGAATCTGTGTTTGTGATGGTAAGTATCATATTTCCTCAATAACTCAATAAGACAGGAACTCAATAAGACAGATTGATGAAATAAATAAATAAATAGCTATGAACAAATAAATAAAGCTATGAACACAGAGTAACCTACCTCTCTCCTCAGTGCTGCTGACAACGCCATACCACAGTATCCACCTGGCACAGTTTGTGATGTGCCTAGCATGTCTGGACCGGAACGTCAAGATATAATCTTGTGTGAAATTAAACTTGTGGTGAACTTTAGTGTCACTATTTCATGTCATATCAGAACTAAATCTTGGAAGTGTGAGTTTTGCATAGTAGGTGTTATGAATCAGCGTTTTGTTTGGCACAGAAGAGCAATGCTGCTGGCAAAAGTCTTAAAATAAATAAAAATAAAATAAATCTTAAAATAATAATATTATAGTTGGATATTGTCTGCGATTTTTTCCTAGAAATAAATCAACTTGGCTGAATCATTTCGGATCTCCAGATCTTCTTTTAAGATTAAAAGACTAGCAGTATTTTAAGATCTTAAGTGAAGATAAGACATATGAGACAACATTTGGCAAATGATGTTAAATTGAGCTAAGTTCCCTCTGTGGATGCTTGTGTGTGCAGGAAAGGGGTGGAATTGCAAGAATCCGAGCAGTACGCCATCCGAGCCCGCGGCACGAGTCTGACCATCCGGAACATCCGGAAGGTCGACGGAGGCCCCTACAAGTGTAAGGCCTCCAACAAGGCTGGGGAGGTAGACCGGGAGCTGTTCCTGAAAGTCTTCGGTGAGAAAGCCCATTTTCATTGATATGAAAAAGCACAACGCGTGTGTGTGTGTGTGTGTGTGTGTGTGTGTGTGTGTGTGTGGTACATGAAGATATTCCAGTAGAATGAATTCACGTCTCAGATTGATTCCAGCAGCATATCTACGCCAGCTGAAGTATTAATATCACAGGATATTAAAAGCGTTATGACTATGTCTGGACTCAGTAATATGACCTGAAATGGAATGGCTGAATGATCGGTTTCTCAAAGGACTAACTTCAACAGACAGGTGCTGTTTATAACCAGAATCATCATCTTATAAATGTGCAATGAAAGGCAAGGAGTGTGGCCGGTCATTTCACATATCCGTCAACAGGATTTTTCTTCTGAGTGACCATACAGAGACACCTCAATAAACTGACTGAAACCATTCTGTATCTCAGAACATGCTCAGACAGGCAAATATCCTGTCAATCCACCAGCCATGGCCAGCTCCTCGCTCCACACACACACACACACACACACACACAGACACACACACACACACAGACACAGACAAAGCGTAAGTGTGGCGATGTTTCTGTCTCATAAACAGGACTCTAAATAATTTAACATAAAACAGGAGAGACATCCTTTATGGCCAAGAATTTCAATTTGGGTTTTCATGAAGCTGCCAGCCTTTCTGCTGATTATTCCGATAGGGCCTTGTCTCCTCTTCAATGTATGGAGATTTATTCTGTAGTCATCAGAATCCTTTCAATGTGCAAGCAAAGGGGATTCTTCGGCGCTCTTCATTTAAATGAATCCCCACGTTATTGGAGAGGAGTTTTGTTTTTGCAGAGCGCGGTGGGCAGCGTGGTTGTAACTTTCTTTTACGACCCCTGTCAGTGTGAAAGAAAGAAGGAAGCACTGCAGGGTTGTGGTGTGTGTTTTTTTGTCACGCCTAGTTAGGCAAAGCTTTTTAGGGAGTCTGTCTGCCCACACGCACTCTGACCCACGCTGGGCATAGGCTTTCTGAAGGCGTCCCCTGTCTCATGCTGCTATGGATGTATTGATATATTGACACTTTTTTGTGTCAATTGCAAGCTTTAATTACTTTCCACTTTGTAGTTCCTAAAAGCAATATAGTGTGTGTTAGTTCTGGCATTCAGTCAATATGCTGTTGTTGAGGATAGTAAAGTGGTGTTAGTAAAGTGGTAGTAAAGTATTTGCTGCACACTACTGTCTTTCTACCTTTGCATGCATGCAGATTGATGTTGTTCTATAGATATGGTAGAAGGAGTTGTCAAATGTGGTACATATGTGGGTTTCGCAGCTTAAAGTCAGCGCTGCGTGAAATATGGAATCCTTGGAGGATTAGTCATGAATGTTGCAGAACAACTTCCTTACCACAATGCCTTTCAACTTCTCGCCACTCTTGTAGGAGTGGGAAAGTTGTTTCTGTTTTCTCCGACAAGGTCCAGTCCTGCAGGCTTCCAGTCTTCACAGTAATCCCCACTATCAGCAGAGCAGAGTAGAGAGAGAGAGAGAGAGAGAGAGAGAGAGAGAGCACACAAAGCTGTTAACAGTGGGAGTGAGAGAGAGAGAGAATGAGGGAAAGAGAGAGAAAGAGGGGAAAAGGAAAAGCTATACACTACGTGCCGAATGTGCGTCGGAGCTGAGGGGGCCATTATGTCTCGCTGCTGTCACGCAGGGGCCTCGGATACAAATCTGTTTTCCATTATTTGGAAATGACTCGCTGCAACTCCGTTAGCGTCAGGGGGCTCCCGTATGGGAGTGGCGACGCTAATGTATATTTATCAGGTTAACAGCCGAGAGGTAACATCCCCGCCAGAGCATCACTTCACCTGGAGGAGCCAGAGCTATTGTACATCAATTACCCTACTAATAAGCTGAATGCCATAACAGCAGGCTTTATCTAGAACAAGGGTTTTTTTCCTCCCTCTCTCTCTTTCTCTCTATCTCTTCTTTTTTTTGGTCTATGTGGGAAGAGAGAGGATCATAAGTATTCACGCGGCGTGCCATCTCAGTAGTACTCGGGCTCACCTGGGAAGAGGAGATGTACCGTATGGAATTAATCTGGAGTGCGCCACATGTGGCCGTCTGTATCAACAACCGTGGCCGGCAACGCCTGCGGACTGCCAAAGCACTCCGTCTGACTCAGGGGCAGTGGGGAAGCCAGGCCTCTTCTTCTTTTTTTGCTCGCTGGGAAGACTCCGATTGCTCAGATGTTAGTGCGCCACATGGGTGAAGGATAAGCCGCCAGAAAGGTCTGATTAAAGGCAATCAAAGGAGAAGAGGGCTTTTATAGCGGCAAATCACTTATTCAGTGTGTCTCTGTCCCTGCTGTCTGTTTCATCATGGCCTCTGATTTTTTTGCCAGTCTCCTGCATTCATCTGTCCATCTATTTTCTCTTCCTCTCCCGCCCTCTGTCCACACTCCTTTTTTTCTCCTCATTCATCATATCCCGCCATCTCTGCGTCTCACCGGGATGTTTTTCTATTCCATCCCTCTGCCTCACCCTCCTGTCTCTCCCCGTCTGTGCTCTGTAGTCCCGCCGCACATCACCAAGCTGCGCAACGTGACCGCGGTGGAGGGCAGCGCTGCCATGATCGCCTGCAAGGCCGAGGGCGAGCCGCTGCCCGAGATCATCTGGAGGAGAGCCAGCGACGGTCAGACCTTTGCCGATGAGGATGAGGTGACACACACACACACACACACACACACACACACACACACACACACAATGTCCCTCAGTGTACTCTCCTCAGTCTCCACACACAGTAATACTGTAATGCCATCAGTGAGGAATGGCCCTCTGGAAGCCTTGTAGCCTGTATGTACTGTAGTCTGCAGAATATTGGATTTGAATATGTTTTCTTTCCCCATGTCTAGAAAGTGTTGTCTTTGTATCACATTTGAGGTTGAAATGTTTATTCAATGGTAAATGGGGATATAGTTCTACATATTACGTTTGTGAAGAATATTTCAACAGCACATTCTGTACAGAGACATAATCTAGAGAGTCAGCAGAAAGTAGCTGTTTCCACTGTGATATTGTCCCATTGAGTATTGATTCCCCAGCGCCTCAATCTATGACTGGGAAAGTTTGTTAAAACTGCTGTGTTGGGGTGTGGGATAGGGATATTTTGTTCACCTGGCTTCTCTCTCTTTGTTCGGAGTTTCTGTCTGCCACCTGCACTTACTTACAAATTGTGCATTACAACACGCAATACCCACATCACTAAACCATCCAGGCAATTACTTATGGGAATAGGAGGAGTAGTAGTAATCAGTAATAGCATCTACCACAGACCACATGTCTTCAGACCACATGGCTTCTTGTATAATCACTAGCTACAAGCACCTGTACACACGTGCACAAATATACACACAATCTCCACTGAGTACATAAGGGCCTATTCAGACCACAAGTGTGGTGACTGAGTGGTATCTGTTTTCATTTCAAAAATGTTGGGGCATTCACACTGCCTGTTAGACACGCACGTCTGACACACACGCAAACCTGGATCCCTCTCTCTCTCTCTCTCTCTCTGTCTCTGTCTGTCTCTCTCTCTTTCTCTGTGTCTCTGTCTCTAACCCCCTCTCCTCCTTCATGTCACTGTCTCTATTTTCTCCTTGAAACACACGATTGAAGAGTGATTCCCATAATACGATGGATACACATGTTGGGATATGGTGATAAGCCAGCCACGCGTCTGCCATAGTAATCCTCATTCAAGTCATACACATTCAAAGGAACAATAAGACAAGGTCACACAGGGGCCTGATAGACAGATGCACTCCGCCTGAGAACACCTTATTGTGCATCCGGCCCTTTCCGGCTGAGAACACCTTATTGTGCATCCGGCCCTTTCCAGCTGAGAACACCTTATTGTGCATCTGGCCCTTTCCGGCTGCCAAAAGGATGAGATGGAGGAAGGGATGTAATAATGAAAATGATGATTATCTAAATAGCTGTATTTAGGCTATTAGAATGAAGATGTGAGAACCAGATGCATCCAGATAGAGCCACACTGCACTGAGAACTACACTGATTGTTAGAGTAGTAAGCGGGTATGCACACAATCACCCTCACTCACACACAAACACACATGTAGAGCTCCCCATAGACCCAGCACACACTCAATGGCAGTTAAAGGATGGACTGTTAATGTTTATCCAAGCACAGTCAGTGTTCTCACATTATAATACAATAACACTGGGTAATTATTTATGCACAAAGGCACACACACACACACACACACTCACGCAGAGATGAAGTATGGATTGTTTTTGCAGCAGTCTCAGTAGGGCTTGATGACTTTACAAAGAAATTCACAGCTATTCTTTTTTTTGTTGCTAGCAAAATAGAAAAGACACATTAGATATTACTCTTGAATTGGGTTCTCTTTCTATTCCTCTTTTTTCACCACTGTCAGCGTCTCATCAGTTTCTCCTTGAAACGCATGTTTGAAGAGTGGCTCCCATTACACCGAGACAGATAAACACGTCAGTAGTTCTTGACAAATGAGGCCGGTTGCCTTGATAGCGAAGCTCCTGTGGCACCATAAATATCCCACTGTAATTCACATTCAGAGAACATATACAGTATACAGTGCCCACACCATGGGGTACTTTATTATGTATCCACAAACAAAGATGCTGAATGCGATCTAACATACCGTAGATCAATAGTGACATTGGTCATCATAATATTTGCAGGGGTCATATGATGTTCTCAGACCTAAAGTATGTTGATGGTATAGTTATTAGTCTAGACCTAAAGTATGTCGATGATATAGTTATTAGTCTAGACCTAAAGTATGTCGATGGTATAGTTATTAGTCTAGATCTAAAGTATGTTGATGGTATAGTGATTAGTCTTGACTTGAAGATGGGACATCAGCCAAAGTGTTTAAGTAAATAGGACATTTTACTGCTGCTGGTGCACTCTAAAGAGTCTTTCCAAATTCATAACAGAACCTTAACGTGCATCTAAATCTCTCCCTTCAAATTCTTACTTTGTGACATCCGAAAAATTCGTTTTAAATGCTCTGTACTGCATAATGCACACAGCCAAACTGCATTGTATATGAAAGTGTGAGGCAAAGGAAGCTCATAGTGGGTAAAGTATCCATGACAAATATCTTATAGATCCACGCCAAATAACACATACCTCAAAAGCGAGGCACGTGTATGTCTTTGGGAGTCCTTTTGTCAATTTCTTAAATGCAAAGCTGTGGAGGAGGCAACAGAATTCAGACACCCACACAAGGACACACACACTCTCACACTCACACAGGCACTTTCATCGTTCGTGGCTTCACAGATACTGTCTCTGAAGGCCAAATAGCCTTGCAGTTGTGGCCCATGCATTACCTGTGCACCCACAAGCGCACACAGGACTACATGAAAGCAGCCTTTGTACCGACGGAGTCTGCCCAGCAGCCAGCCGAATTAAGTGTGTTTTCTGTGTGCGTGGGAGAATGGCGTGTGTGAGATAAGGGCCTTCAGTCGCATCAGTCATGCATCCAAACCTGCACTCCATCATTATGCTTTAGCATAGCGCGGGGGAGAGAGAAGGAGGGAGCGGAGAGAGGAAGTGGAGGGAGTGAGAGAGAGAGGGAGGGAGAGGAGATGTAGAATAGAAAGGGGGGGGTGGGGGGCGAGCGATAGTAGGAGGAAAAGCTGTCAAAGATCGTTAGAATGCCATGAAAGGCTGGTTGTTAAGGCAACAACAATGGCGGCAAATGGAAGTGCTCCATAGAGGTAGGAGAGAGGGAGGTGGAGAGAGGAAGGTGGAGTGAGGGGGACTGCAGAGTCGAGAAGGGAGGGTGGGGGTGGGGGGGCTCCTGACGGAGGATCTTAATGAGCACTTTCAGCCACCCGCTGTCCTGGGAGCGATTAGAAAGGCCTGCATCTCAGGGAGATGGGAGCAACCGCTACAGAGAGAGAGAGAGAGAGAGAGAGAGAGAGAGAGAGAGAGAGAGAGAGAGAGAGTTTATGAGATGGAGAGGGGGGTGCTGAGACTCAATGCTCAATCACTTCATTTTCCACATCACACAGTCCCCATGACTTGGGATGGCTTTTGTGTGTGTTTTTATTATTGGGAGAGTGTGTTGGTGTGGATCAGGCTTGCGTAGTCCCAGCCTGCATTATCTCTGCAAATTGGATAGGAAGAGTTGGACACGCAGAGAGCACTAAACTAGCGTGCGCTCTCAGTATCTCTAATGTGCAGCAGAATCCCTGACGCTGCTCTTACCAGCCAGACATATGAACGCCGGGTAGTGTTTGGATTTGTCATCAACTCATCACAGCACTAACCAGACTTGCTGGCCAACATTTGTCATTTTCACATTCAATGAACGCTATAGGAGAGTAGCCATCTGCAAGCAGCCGTCCGAACGCAGACGTCTACTCTCCTTTAGCATTAATTGACTATGGTTTGTGCTGCATTCGTTAATCGACTTGTTAGGCCTTTCCTTCAAAATAGCAGCGACAAGAAGACAGCTAAGATAGGCGAAAAAACACACCCTTCGGAAAATAACCTTTCAAAACACGTTTACAATAATTTGATTTGTCTGTAGAGAAGTTCACCACACTACCATAAAAGTGTCATTCTATTTTGAACATTGTCAGTGGTGTAAAATAGAATTTGTTTTTGACATGACGTCTATGCCCTTTGCATTTGCATTGTAAGACAATTTGGTGCAAACGACTGTCTTGCTCAAAACTGCACCAATTCACATAATTATTTAAACTGTTTAAACAACACAACACGTAAAATTTATATGGTGCTTTTCTCAACACTAAAAGCGCTTCAACAAGGAACGGGGGGGGGGGCTCACTAACCACAACCAATGTGTAGCACCCATAGATATATATAATAAAGGCTAGATGTCTCATCCGCGCTGCTGACCAATGGAGGTCGACGTCCGCACCTCACGGCCATCTTGCCACAGTCAGCTCACTAGGGTTGCAAAATTCCGGGAATTTTCAAAGTTGGAAACTTTCCATGGGAATTAACGGGAATATACGGAAATTAACAGGAATAAACGGGAATTAATGGGAATAAAATGGGAATTTGTAATATAGTCTATAACAGGAAACTTAAATTTAGTGGACAAAACCCCATCTTGCAGCATAATATTAGTTAAAACAATCTGATTTAATGCAATTTCAGTCAAATTTCTACCTTGCACATACGTCAATCCCATGCACACAGCAATCAGCATAGGCTACTAGACATAAAGGAAACCTATGATGTGTTCATGTGCATGGGGAAAATAAATTCCCAGTGAAAATGTCATCTCATGTGGAATAACTGGTGTGAAACTGGGGGAAGTTTGCAAACAGTTGCCCAGTTATGGGCTTGTCGTCACTTTTGTCCTCATTCAAATGGGTGTACGTCATTTTGCATAAACTGTAATGTGACGATTAATCTGTCTGATTAAGCTTGACAATTTATATATAATTTACATAATCTATAAGGTTTGGTTGGGGTGGTATGTTGTGTCATTATATTTTTATTTGTTTTACCATTTTCTGGGATTCTAACTGAACAAACTGATTGTCAGTCAATGTTCCAACCAATTGGATTTTGTTGTTGAGTGGCGTGGTGTATCTTGGGCAGTTCAGTGGTTTCATTGTTGCTAGCTTAGCACGCTAAACCATAGGCAGAGAATGGGATTCCCGCTAGCATGTTAGCTATCTTTGTATGCTAAGCTAAGTGAAAATACGAACAAACAAATCATATTGCTTATTACGAAACAAAATGTTAATGTCTGTATATGAAACAGTAGGAATTACCAAAAATGTCCAGTTAATTCCCGTAAATTCCCATTTATTTCCATAATTTCCTTTAATTCCATGAAAGTTTCCAATTTGGAATATTTCCAAATTCCCCAGCTTAACTTCCCATGGAAAGTTTCCGGTAAGTTTCCGGAAATTTACCGGTAATTTTCCGCCCCTTTGCAACCCTACAGCTCACTAACTCATAACATTGTGTTTCAATGGTGCATACTTTTTAAATAATCAAAACTTGCTCAATTTTCTACCGATTTTCAAACGGTTTGGTTTGTTATCATTGTTTGGTTTGTATACTTATGAAAAATTATAACTTAAAATGTTCAAGCATCCAGATTATAGCTACGTTAATAATGTTTGTAAGAAACCAAACTGTTTGTGTACATCCGTCAAGATTTTAGCGAGATAAAAGTATTTGTGTTTGTGCAGATCACTCACCATACATCAGGTACCACAGAGCCCACCAGATAGCTTGCCTGTGACAAGATGGTCGCCGGTGATGCCGTTAGAGACTCCGGCATAAGACATTATTATGTGTATCTATGGTAGCACCCACCTCGGTGATGCACGGCAGCCATTATGCGCCAGAATGCTCACTCACCACACACCAGCTTGAGGTGGAGAGTGAGCTAGTGAATGAGCCAGTTACACCGGAGGATGATTAAGGGCCTAGATTGATGAGTCAGGTTGGGAGTTTAGCCAAAGTCCTTTTAGGCAAGTCCCTCCACTCGGCGGCCATATGACAACGCTTTTTGGGCACTCGTTGGGCATCCATTTCGGCAGAAATGCGCGTGCGCAAGGCTTCACGACACCAATCTTGCTCCAGTGGTGAGTTCACAACACATGATTGGCACGATGTATTCACATGTCAACGTTTTGCCGAGGAAGGGGTGGGATATGTGTAGACAACGGCCATATTGCCGTGACAAACTAGCCCCATGCATTTCTATGGAGTATTTTTTGAGTGCTGTGTCTCCACATTAGAAAGTCTCTGGTTTAGCCAAGATGTACTTGGAGGGCCATGGGATCTTTAATGACCACAGTGAGTCAGGACCTCGGTTTGCCGTCTCATCCGAAGGACTTTCCAGAACCTGTTAGCTTTTGGAAATAGACTCTAGGTTGTTTTTGCTCTGGAACATTCCTTTAACTGTTCCTGTCACATTACACATCTGATTATCTGATTAAACACAAGACAATTTGTGTTTCTGGAATGTTACATGTTCTACACTGAAATACCATTGAAAATGCTGTTCCAAGGTTCATGTATTCAAAAATCAATCTCTGGATTGAAAAAAATGTAGCAATATTGTCAACACGTTATCAACACTAATCAATAGCTTTTGTATCCCCCCCCCTCTCTCTCTCTCTCTCTCTCTCTGTGTGTGTAGAGCAAACAAACAAACAAAAAAGAAAAAGATGGGCACGTGGAAGTCCGTGGTCGCCATGGGGAGTCCTTGTTGGTCATAGTGGGCGTGTCTCTGGCTGACCTGGGTCGTTTCGACTGTGAAGCAAAGAGCAGAATTGGAGGAAGTCAGAAGAGCATGTACCTGGACATAGAGTGTAAGGACACACACACACACACACACACACACACATACACATGTGCACACGTGCATGCATAAGTGTACATTCATATATGCATATACACCTAAAAAGACCTATACCATATCAACATATAAAGCCACAATATTTAAAAGATCGGCAATGTTCAAAACCTAAATCCTGTTCCTTAAATGAACAGCCCACACCAATCTAGCATGGCCTTATGCTCCGGAACCCAGAGCTACCCCCACCTCTGCCTATGAGGGAGTGAGAGTGTGCACCCCCCCTCTCTGCAGAGGTGCCGGGTGTTATCGCTCGCCTGTCACGGTTCGGTGACATTCAGCTAGAGGCCTGTCATGTCACATCTCTCCATGATGATGCCACAGCAGATTAACCAATCACACAGCATGACGCGCATGACATTGGCAGGACTAGGGGAACACGGCTGGGTGTCAGTGTGTGTGTGTGTGTGTGTGTATGTGTGTGTCTGTGGAGAGGACGCTCCGATAGGGGTGCTAATGAACTCAATCATTCAGTCCCAAAGGCACAGATCTGACACCCAACCCAGCCCCAATCTCTCTAATGGTGCTCTGTGTGTGACAGAGAGAGCAGGACAGAGAGAGGGAGAGGTGGAGTGGGATAGAGAGAGAGAGATAGATGGAGAGAGAGGTGGAGGGTGAGAAAAAGAGGAGAAATGAAAAGACAAGATGGAAAATGGAGAGAGGAAACAAACAGGCTAATAGATGAATAAATAGATGAAAAAGTGATGCATGCAGATGTAAGAGGCAAAAAAATAGGACACACATACACACACAACTGAAATATACTTTGTCAAGTGGAAGTAGGGCCCTAGCTGGGTGCTCAGTAGCTCTTGGTGTAGAAACACTGTGCAAGAACAGGTCGCCATTGTTTGGACAGCTTTGTGCTAAGCCTCTGGAGGAAGATTCATGCACACACAGAGATAGATTTATACACACACATACTCACACCATGTCAATGTGTTGCCAGAGCATGGCAGTTATCGTGCTATCCTGTAGTTTGCCTGTGTGACCTCTGGGTCAGCTTGGTTTTGCACCATACATGATCCCTCACAGCTGCAGCCAGACAGAAAGCCAGAAACTAAAGGAGGCTAACGCTAATCGTGTTTTTGTAATCGTGTTGCATCTCATTTCTACTTGAATGTAATGAGTCAGTATGCTGACGTAGTTTTGTTTTATGGCGTGTTTATGACTCACTCTTTGTGGTCATACATCACTCTTTTTGTACATTTCCTCGCAGACGCCCCAAAGTTCCAGACCAATCACACCATATTTTACTCGTGGGAGGGAAACCCTGTGAACATCAGCTGTGACGCCATGTCCAACCCGCCGGCCACCATCCTGTGGAGGAGAGAGAAGCTGACCATCCCCAGCGAGGGTACGGGGAACATGCGCGTCCACAGCGCCCCCGGGAGGTCACTACTAGAGGTACCTCTCACCCCCACCCTGACACCTTGAATACATTAAAATTCCGAATTCAATTTTCAAAGTTGCTTTATCATCATAGCTATTAAGATTCAGTGTTGCCAAAGCATAAAGAACAAAACAAAGACTATACCTTTGAGCATATAAATCAACATTGAGCTACGATATAAAAGACATCTACTCTGCACTGTCACACTCTAGCGTTTATCGTAATGTGTTAATTGCTGAAGTTAAATTTAGTCAACTTAAGATATCACTCACACCATCTTGGTAATCCCACTGTGCATTTACATTTACACAGCTCTTAAAGATGTTTGAATGACAGCACTGAACTCCTGCTGTTTCCACACAACTTTAAATGGACTGTCATTGACTATTCCATCTGGACCTTTAAGTTATTGATAAGATAACCTTTCAAAGTAACAGTCTTATCTGTTTAATAATGTGTGCTCCCCCACAGTATTTAAAGTTGTGTGTTTCTGTGTATCTCATACAAGTTTTTAATTGTATTTTTATCATTCTCTCGTGATGTAGATAAGACAATTGGATTAAATGAATATCAAGAGAATCTCTCTCTTCATCCCTCCCTCCCTCCCTCCCTTTCTCTTGTCCTTGTCTTTCTCTTTTTCTGATTTCATTCCATAACTAAGAAACTGAATAACTACTATTAAAACATTTACGTTGCCAAGCACTGACTGTAACTATTCTTTTCTTCCTCCAATCTACCTGTTGCCCCATCTTACTATCTTGCTTGCTTGTCTAGGTCACTCCCATGTCAGACAGGGATTTTGGCCGGTACAACTGCACAGCGCGCAACAACATTGGAATGCGCTTCCAGGAATTCATCCTGGCCCAGGCTGGTAAGTCAGACACAGTGTCTCTGTGTGTAAAATATCTGGTGTTTGTCTGGTTCAGGATGAGTGCTACCAGAATGGTGTGTCGATTAGAACACAGGAATGAGTCCAGGAATTACTTCTCAATTTTGATCTTTATTGCCATTTGCTTCTTTCCTTGTTGTTTGCTTTCTCAATGTTGGTTTTACAATCGATGCATAATGCTGGTATCTACAATCAAACAAAGCCAGCTTTACTGATGCAGATCATTATAATAATAATACTGTACATTCACATAACCACAAAGGAAATCTCTAACCAAGTGAAACATTTAACAGTTATCAAATTAATGTCAATGCAAAATGATTAAATAAACTTGCAAAGTCATAGACGCAGCAAACGCAAGCAGTCAGCACAAAGAGAGACACACACTGGTGAGGTTGATTGGTAATTATCCTCAGGTGGAGGAAGCTTCAGGAAGTGAGCGTGTCTCCCAGTAGAGTGATAGGAAAGTGACTGGGATTTCCAACCCAACACTGTGTGTGTGTGTGTGTGTGTGTGTGTGTGTGTGTGTGTGTGTGTGTGTGTGTGTGTGTGTATAACTGACTAGACAGGGTGTGGTATTGTTTGAATTAACCACACTACATGTAGGCTGGATGTCTGACTCCCTGTGTATCCTGTAGGACTGTAAGAATGGGAACTAAGAATGGAAACATAGTTTCATTCTCTCACACACTCTCACACAATCTCACATCACACACTCATAGCCATATGGCAAGGATCACACTTACATTATCTAAATCTTTTCACACCCTCTCTCTCACTCGCGCACACACACACACACACACACACACACACACACACACACACACACACACACACACACACACGGAGGGAGGACACTATGTGGGCTGTGTGTGCCGTTGTTCCACTCGAGGCAGCGCTGTGCTCAGGCTGCGCCGCTAATGGGACTGATGTCTCCGGAGCGCTGCCCGCTGGTGTGCTGAGGCGGGCTAAACAAGGTCAAGCTCCCCAGGGAGAGATGGACACACGAGCCACAGACAGGGGACCGCCACCTCCCAGCACACACAGCACCTCCACACAGGAGGAGAGGATGAGAGGAGAGGAGAGGAGAGGAGGAGAGGGAGGACATTGTCTCTTTTACTTGTCTTTCCTTCTGTCTCTGGCTGTCTGTCTCCTTTGTACTTGGCCTTCCCTCCCTCTCCCTCTTTCTTTCTAGCGCTTTCTGTCTTTCTCTGAGTCTATTTCTCTCTCTCTCTTTCTATCTCTCTGCCAGTGCTATCCATTCTCTTCTCTCTCACTCCCTCTGTTGTCGCTGGCTCCTCATTCTCTCTGTTGCTCCTTTTCTCTCCCTCTACGTCTCTCCACCATCTCTTACTCTTTTTCTCCTACCTTCTCCTCTCTTTCTCTCTTTATCTCTCACTCACTCCCTCCACCCGTCCCTCCTCTGTTTCTATCAAACTGGATTTTATTAAAGCAGGCATTTGCTATTCTGCACAAGCTCTCCACTCTCTCTCTCTCTCTCTCTCTCTCTCTCTCTCTCTTTCCCTTATTATCTCAACCCCTCCTGTGTTCCTCCCTCCCTCTTCCTCTCCCCCTCGCTCCTTCTCTCCCTCGCTCTCCGTCTCCTCTGGCACAGCTAATGAGAGTGGGCAGGGAGATCCAGGTGGAGATTGGGGACCGCTGGATTGATAGCAGAGCGGTGCTCCGTCTCTTCCGGACTCCATCTCTCCCTCTTTCCATCCCTCTCTCCATCCCTCCTTCTGGTCCAGCCAAAAAGTCCTCCTCCCTCTCCCTCTCTCTCTCCCTCTATCTTTCTCTCTTTCCCTTTTTCTTTCTCTTTCTTTCTCTCTATCTCCCTCTCTTTCCACTTTTCTCTCCCTCTTCCTCTCTTTCTCTCTCTCCCTCTCTCTGTCTCCCTCTCTCTGTCTCTCTCTTCCTTTCTCTCTCGCTGTGCAGACGCCCTCTCCGTGCTGCACCTGGAGCCCTGTAATACAGCAGCGGCTCTCGGCAGAGGGATTAGGGCGATAAGCAGCGGATAGGCAAACATTTATTCAGTCATTTGAAATGCATGATAATCTCTACGATGCACAAAATACCTGAAGTGAACGCTACACTTTTCAAATGGAATTGAATGTGGTAGTTAAAGCACGAGAGAGAGGGAGAGAGAGAGAGAGGGAGAGAGAGAGAAAAGTATACAGCTTTTGAAAGAGGGTGTGGAATACTAAGGAGTTAATGATCCAGTGGCAGGAGGAGTCGGTATGAGAGAAATGCTAGTGCTGATTTAGTGTTTGTGTTGTTGTTACATTAACTCTGTATTAGTGTGTGTGTGTGTGTGTGTGTGTGTGTGTGTGTGTGTGTGTGTGTGTGTGTGTTGGTGGGTGTTTGCAGGTGTGTCTTCCAGCCTACTATATGATTTTATCTGCAAAGCACTGTTGGATGGAGTAGTCTGTGGTTTGTGTGTGTGCGTGCGTGTGTGCATGCATGTGTGTGTGTGTGTGTGTCACACGTTTTCCCGGAAAATGTTGAGCGTGAGCAATGTTGGATGGTAAGTGACAGTGATAATGCATTCCTCTCCTCCATATTCATCTCTAGTGGTTTAGAACGGATGCCTTTCATTCACTCACACCCTCTCGACTCTCTATTGTGTGATATGAGACGTCACAGAGTCAATCATTCTCTCCTGTTGCAGATGTGCCCTCAAACCCCTACTCTGTGCGACTGAGCGGAGTGGCCCAGCGTGTTGCCACGGTGACGTTTGTGAAGCCCGACTCTCACGGCGGTGTCCCCATAGACCATTACCTGGTGAAGTACAAGGACGCCGGCTCACAAGACTGGAAGGCCGTCAAGTCACAAGGAACACAGAGTAAGTTCTCCTTCAGCATCATTAGAAGTCCCTTACAGCAAAATCATTAGAATTAAAGCTAAATGTAATGTTATGTAACTCTAAATCTAAATGTAAATGTTGGCCCATCCTGAAATTTAGTATACATTGATATGTATGCTGCTAATAATGCAGTGCACATAAATGGAGTAGGTATAGGTAAGGTGTAGGTCAAATAAACAGAGGTTCACATAAGGTTTCCACAGTAATTAATACAGGGGAAGGTGCCAAATGTGGCAATGTTAGATCTCTGTAGATCTCTGCTACACTCTGGGGGCATGAACATCGGGGCTTGTGAACATGCCCTCAGAGTGCAGCACTGTAGCTGCCTGACTGCTCTAGATGTTGACTGCAGCCACTCGAGCTAGGTAGAACCGATTGTTTTCGTTTTTTGGGGAGAGCACCAGGGGTTAAAAAGTCACGACCGTGCTGCAACAAGCTCTCCTGCTGCCGCTGAGGATGGTGTTATCACCATCATTTCCACCGTCAGAGCCCTCATCTGCTCGCAGCTCCGCCATTGCTGTGGGCCGCAGCGGGTGACGAGCAGAAACAGTGGGCGCGCTGGCACGCGCGGCGTTCGTCAGCACAGTGCTGACGGCTGCCACCTCGCGCTGCGCCAGCATCTGGTGTCATCTCGTCTGGTCAGGGGAAGTGCCATTATTGAGCTGTCAGCATCTCCTGGCAATTAAGCGTCTGAGCCACACTTTAACAGTTTACTGGGCACAGATAACTCGGTGACACCGTGGACGGCAAAGGTGGCTTGGGATGTCTCCACACACACACACACACACACACACACACACACACACACACACACACACACACACCAATCCATACATAGACAGCTTAAACAGTTGGATAATTATAGGAAGACTGCATGGTAGTCTTTATAGGGATGTATAGTCTTTTAAAGATTAGCAACAAAGGTTTATTACATGTATCGACACCCCACTGTTTTCACCCTACATCTCACTGGGGTCAAACATGTGCTTCAGAGCCCTATGCACTGGTCCGTGGTTTATTGCCAAAGAGGTGAAACCCATAACATGTGCTGATGAGCCATTAGGCACATACATACACAAGCCCTATATATGCCTGGGAGTCTGGTGAACCACATGGAAAATGCCAATGACCTTCATGGGGAGAAGTGTTTGATCTTCACAGAGTAATATTGCCACACAGATACAGACACACACACACACACACACACACACACACACATACATTCAGTCCACAGGAGACCTCAGACCTTGAGACGGTACGGTTCCCTGCGGGGGTCAAAAATAGAGGAGTCCAGTGATGTGAGATCTTGAACAGCCGTGGCACAGTCAGATTACGCTCTCCCACAAGATCACAAATTGATTTTTTCTTCCACAACAGCCAGAAGGGCCGGGTGTGATGTTCAAACTTCAAAAGAAACTTAAAGGACAAATCGGACAGCAAGATAAGCTAGCCTACCACTGCTCAGAGCTAATATCCATAATTCTGAAGTAAGTTAGTTTGGAGGCCATGGGCTAGATTGAGGAAAGTGATGTCCATCTTCAATCATATGCCTCCTTCAATCTCTCTCTCTCCCCTCCTCACTTTCTCTTCCCTCTACGCCTCTGACGCTTTCTCTCTGCCTGTCTCTCTCCATCTCTACCTCTCTCCATCTCTCTCTATACCCCTCTCCCCCTATCTCTCTCTCTTTCTCTCTCTCTCTCTCTCTCCTCACAGCGCTAGTGCTTCTCTCCAACCTCGAGCCCAACACCACATATGAGGTGCACGTCGCAGCAGTAAACGGAAAAGGTCAGGGCGAGTTCAGCCGCACAGAGAGCTTTCAGACGTTGCCCATACGTGAGTATCCTCTCCTTTTGCCCTACTACTGACCGTACACTGTAGCGCTGCGCGCTTTGAACAACAGAGTGTCCACTTCATGGTTGAAAGTGTTCAGTAAGCTTTCTGAGTTTTATGTCTATATGACCCTATATGCTGTGTGGTTTGTTTATGGGACCTAGAGTAGAGACCTATACTTCCAACGTATATTTCAATGTCTACATGTGTGCCGTGTGACC
>NC_063191.1:24654524-24659524 GCF_017589495.1 Alosa alosa
ATCTCTGGAGACAGACAGCTTTTCATTTTCAACTCAACTAAAAAGAAGACTGTAGCTACAGCCTTTGTTAAGCTCAGAAATTACACCTAAATTACATCCACTTAATCTGCTGCGGCAGTGAAAAACAAACATGTTATCAGTGTAGGCATATTTCCTTTAGAAAAATGTCATCCTTGAGACTTTTATTAATAAAAAAAACACTAATGCACACTAAAACAGGCATCCACAAACCCTGTCCATTCATACATGTACAAATTGTGTGTTCAAAATATTTTTCCTCTAAAGCTTTTATAAGCGGCACTGATGTTGCTGAGATAAAAGTTTGACTAAATCAATGTATGTAACAGTGGCTCAGTTGGACATACTACAGGTCCCTCTTTGTGGCACTCGGGGTTGGTAATGAGGCTCAGCCTTTCAGAGGGCAGCTAGTGGACCCGCAGAACTGGAAGGGCACAAGGGTACGCAGGGAAAAATGCCACCCATCTCAGACTCCTGGCACTTGGTATTTCAGTGCAGCTCACATAGTACACGTGACAAAGGCATGACATGTGTGAGAGTCAAAGAGACAAAGACAGACAGAGTGAGAGAGAGAGGGAGGGAGGGAGAGAGAGAGAGAGGGAGAGAGAGGGAGGGAGGGAGAGAGAGATGGAAAGAGAGTTTTTGTGTATTACTGCACTCAAGTGGTTCTGATTCACACTGTTAATCAGGTGCCATTTTGTATATTCTCTCCCACCTCCTCTCTTCCTCTCCCCTTCCACCTCCTCCATCCATACATCCATCCATCTACCCATTCCTCTCTTCATCCTCCACTCCCACCCTCTGTGCTCTTATTTATAATTCCATTGTGCTGCATCTCCTCCGTGTCTCTCCCCAAACAATCCTGTTTTCCCATTCACTCCTGATGCATAATGCATTGCATTCTGGGCCACATCACAAATCGCCGGCCTTTTTTTGTTTGTTTGTTTCGTTTTCATTTTGTTTTGTGCTCAACTGCCACTAAACCCCCTTTTTTTTCTCCTCACTTATCAACTCCCCCGGACTGAAATGTCACTGATTGCAACATCTCACGGGCGCCTCTTTTCAATTTGCTCCACTGCTTTCACACCCTGTAACCTCATTTCTCCAACCCGCGCCTCTATGGGCTTCTCAATGGCTCATTCCTAATGTACTCCATCTAACATGTACAAAAACACATAATTATCATCGGCACTTGCAATTTGTCGCCCCATCTCTGTGTAAATCCCAAACAAACAACTGCTTGTCCTTGTTGTTGTGCTTGTTTGCTTTCTCCTTCGCCATTGTGATCATTTGTGTAAACCCACCCACCACCACCCCGCTTCTCTCGCTTCTCTCCTCGTGACTGGAACGCTGCGTGTGTTCGTCGGCTGCTGTTTTTGTGCGCTTTGGCTTCCATTCATTTATCACTCTGTTCCACATGCCACCCCGACCCCACGCTGTGCTCACCCACACCCCCTCTCCCCTTCCCCCCTCCCTCCCCCACCTCATTGCAGATCAGTGTTGTGAGCCCCCCCCCAGCAGAAGCGGAGGCCCCCGCCAGCATCTGGCCCCGGCCGCGTCCTTCATCGGAGTCGCCCTGTCACTCGCCCTGCATTTGTCTCTGTGTTGATGTCACCTCATCCCCCACCACAACAACCACCCCTTCGCCCCCTCCCCACCTACTCCACTCACTCACACGCACTCCGCCTAACAGCCCCCCACCACCACCGCCACCTCCCCACACTTGGACTAAGACAGAGCCACTGGACCGGGGATTGTACCTGTCCACCACCCCACATCCCCCTCCTCTTTAATGCTTTCCCCGTGTGGGCTTTGCCTCCTGGGAGCCCCCCTCCCTGACTCTTGGCCTGGCTGTCTGGTTGGGTTGCAGCTATCTGTCTCCCTCGGGCTGATCTCTATCTGTAATGACTGAGCCTTGGCATCCATGACCTGAAATCTCCTCCTGTTTTTTTTTTTTTTTTTTTTTATTCTTGTGTGTGTTGCTCCTCATCCTCTCTGTGACTCTGCCTGCTCTGTCTGAATCTCCCTGCTTTCCCCAAACCCCCGCTCCAGCGTATCACTCTGCCGGCGCAAGCAGCCGTGGCATTAAGCTACGCTTCAGAGACGCCCCGTGCAGCTTAAGGTCGCAGGAGCACCAAAGCGAGTGTGCACTCTCTCTCTCTCTCTCTCTTTCTCTCTCTCTTTCTCTCCTTCTCTCTCTTTCTCTCTGTTTCTCTCTCTTTCTCTCTCTCTCTCTCTCTCCTTCTCTCTCTTGTTCCCTCGCTCCCCTTCAGCGCCCGCGGCGCGGCGTCAACAACAACAGAGACGAGCGTGCCATCACTGGTGGATTGTCAGTTCTTGCTGCGTCTCCTCTGTTATTTATTTAGCCGTCTGCTTCGTCGAGTTGGAACTCCCCTTGTCACAACCGTCACCCTTGATGCAAGGATCAACTTCCTTTCCATGCCTGTCGACAGACGGCGCTGGACTCCAACCAAGGCCATAGAGGAGGCCGCTGCACGTCTTACAGCGGCTGCGCTAGTTCTTGTTAGCGTTTGCTACTTGGCAGACAATGGCAGTAGCAGCACCAACGCCTTCCTGCTGAGACTCCCAGCTCAGTCCTCATTAATCGCAGTCGACTTGGTACTGAGGACGGCCATCAAAGGAAAATAAGAAAAAAGGACCTACCTGTGCCTCACCTAGCTGTTGCGTGAACTGTGCTTCAGTCCCCATGTTAGAATATGTGGTGTGATTTGTTGGGAATGCCTTTTTTCACAGTGCTGCCATTGGTTTTGTTTGTTTTGAGAGATCATTAGGCAGCATCCTTGCTAGGTGAAATCAAGCCTGTACTTCAAAAAACTAGCATCATGTTTTGACACTCATAGATATAACAGCCCAGTCTCAAGACATTTTGATGGACACTTGGGTTATTTTGTTGCACTGACTTAGGATTTTGATGTTATCTATGAAATTGTATGTCACCAGAATCATTTCATGCGAAGACACATCCAAGAGTAACACAGATACACAAACAACTGCTTACCACAGTTTCATATGTCACACAGTAAACAGAACAAGTCTCAAGTAATTTTCACTTCCTCCCTGCTTGATTATTTTAGGTGAGAACTTTTTCCACACACTTAAAGAAGTGAGAGCATACTGCTGCATATGGGATCGAACAACATCAGAATTAATGAACTTATTTATTGTCGAAAGCTGGATCAATGGTTCTTTAGTGTCCACAAAAAAATATGTGCAGCATATAAAACTGTGAGTGTGTGGTGTCATTTTATTTCTGTTGTTATTGTTGTTGATCCTGCTGCCTGAAAGCCTAAGGGGATGTTCAGCATTTCAATCCAAAGGGCAATCAAGTTCTCAGTATGGAGAACCATTACAGACAGGAGAAAATAAACATATTGTAGATGTCACTGCGCTGTATGCATTGCAGAAATAAACAGGCTTTTTTGTGAGATGGCTGCTGAGTCGAGCTGACATTCACAATTACTGTGCATTGTGCTGTGTTGCTACATGTCTCTGCTGCAAGGGAACTGAGCTCAGTTTATTTGCACTCTAGTTAGGCCATAGCAACATTTATAGTATTTACAACTATGACTGGGTTCTACAGTATAGATTGCCAACTATTGCATGAGTGAGTTTGTGAGTTTTTCCCACATAATGCCAACAGACTATAAAATGAAGGATTTCCTCAAAGTTGTAATTTGTTCTGCATAATGTACCTAATTCAAACCTTAATGTAATCCATAAGTAAAGTATGGATCTCTCTGGTTGTTGAAAGACCCCAAACTATACAACTTGCATGAGGGATTTTTGCTCAAGGACTACCATGTCCAAGTCAGTCCCGTTTTTCTCTCCACTAGCCCAGCTCTCATTGAGATTGGAAAGGTTCTTTGCTGACTGTTTCCGTCGGGAGAGCTTGAGCAAATGAAATGGGCTTGTGGTTTTATTGCCAGCCATTACACCTGATCACACCGCTCATAAATAAGGCTTTCTTTTCCAGCACACAGAAGTACAGTAAATAAACTGAAACAGGGACCTGTGCACTCATTTATCTTAAAGCCACAGATAAACATCATAAATCACTCTGGCTGTAGACCTCGTACCACTGTAAAAGGTCTGAGCTGCACACGGGTGGGCATGGGGAATGGAGCCGAAGATGTGGCAGCATTCAAGATGTTTCGGCTATGAATGAGTTTATATCAGAGTTTGTTCTCCATGATAATGGAGAATTCTACAGAATGCCACCCCCCCCCCCATCCCCCCATTTCTTTAGGGAATGTCAACTGATCAGCTAATGGCCCGCTTGTGTTGTTTGTGTTATGTTGGTGTACAAATTGAGGCTTATTGAATTTCAACAGGAAAACCGGATTAGGTAGTTAGTTAGGCGACTGCTAAATACTTTATTTGGGTGTCGATTGCACAATGATGAAAGCTGGTATAGATCTGTGGTCTCCCTTCAGCTTTATGCAAGACTGCACCCAAATCCATGATTCCCTCACAAAAGCACAGATGGCCAGCTCTCTCTCTCTCTCTCTCTCTCTCTCTCTCTCTCTCTCTCTCTCTCTCTCTCTCTCTCTCTCTCTTTCTCTTTCACTTTCACTCTCTCTATCTCTCTCAACGACATTTCTCCAATGGGTGACGTCCATCTTCTAGGCAATCAGACAGTTAATCGCCTAATGGCCGGAGGGTCACTCCTGCTCGGAGAGCGTGCTGCCTTAATGGGTGCCCGGGTCTTTAAAGCCTCGTTACTGAGGCATGGCTCATTGGTGTCCTCAGAGTGGGCAGGGGCAGTGGTGGCAGTGAAGGTAACCCCGCGAGCCAAGGACCCGAGCAATGCCCCCTGCAGAACTGCAGTGCCTCAAATGACTCCGTCACTCTGGAGAGGACACAGTGTTTTTGTCTTGTGAGGTCAGTGGGTTTCGAGTGGTACTCCGTGCCAGACAGATCAGCCATGTCAAAGACAGCCACAAAAAGCCACATCGAGACCA
>NC_063191.1:24664524-24757801 GCF_017589495.1 Alosa alosa
CTTCCACAAGGACTGCTTCCTCTCTGATGCCCTTCATGAAATGTGTTCAAATGAGGTAACAGAGGCGTGTTCAAAAGAGGCCAGTGCATTGTCTGACATTTTCATCATTTAAATGTTTTGTCTAAACATTCCTAATTGTTCAGTTTACAGTAACAGTAACCCTAAGTCCAGTGGCCTTGTTTATTCCTCAGACCATGTGTTCCAATGTTCGTTCACAACCTTTTCAGTCACATGGCCACTCGGTAGAATCGGCATGAGCAACAGCTGTAATTGGCACCCGCTGGAGAGAGCCACAGGCCGGTCCAGTTGGCCCTCGTCTCAGCGTCGCCGGTTAGTCAGGCCGATCTGTGGCCACGCGTGGCACGATCGGAGGTTCCTTCCCACCGGCGCGGAATCAAATCCTGTCACGTCTCCCCTGCCCTGGGCTAGCGGGGATTAAGAGCGCAATTGCCCCCAGCTGCAATAACAACCAGCATGGCTTTTGAAGACTCTTGTGACACGCAGAGACACACACACACACACACAAAGGCACACACACAAAGGCACACACATACACCTACAAACCAATACACACCCATGCACCACCTCCCCCCCACCCCCACAGAGGGACTCGTACACAAGTAGGTGGTCACACACACACACACACACACACACACACACACACACAGCGCGGGCCAGGCTCCATCTGATAGCCTCTCCACACCTCCCTGCTGCCCCTCAGCTGAGGCTCTAATAACATTATTAGTGTGATGATGACATCAGGGCCGGGAGAGAGAGAGTGGCCACAGGCACTCAGGCCCCGTCCACACGGAGACGCTTTTTTGGGTTAAACACACAGGTTTTGCATCGTCTTGGCCGATCGTCCAAACAAATCCTGTAAACGCACTGCTCGAAACCACACTTTTTTAAAACCTGGTCCCAGGGTGGAAAAATCTGAAACCGTGAGCCCTTGCGAAGTTCGCTTGACGTGAGAAACTGCATGCACGCGTATTGATGATATCATCGCCACACCTCAGCTGCCCTGGACTTGACACGATAGTATTGCCTAACAATACTAGTTTTCATACATGACATTACCTACGATTACACTCAGTAGGATAAATATCACAACTGAAAGGCGCAGCCAATAGCTTATCATGACTTGGTGGACTGAACAGTGTTTTTCCTGTGTTTTCTTGATGCATTCTAGCTACTGTCAGTGACGCCGAGAGAACTAGTCAAGTTATTAGGGAGTCGCGTACAGTAAGTTTAAATTCATTTGTGTGTAGTGCCGGTGTCATTCATTTATTTTACATGTCTTACAACATAAATAAATGCATTCACAGTCTAGTGAAGTCAGATGAGCATACAAAGATGCTTAGAACTCATGTTAAGCTGATGGTAGCGCACTAAATGCGAATGCGCGATTTGATGCAGGCAAAAGGGCAGCCGTGGCCCACTGGTTAGCACTCTGGACTAGTAACCGGAGGGTTGCCGGTTCGAGCCCCGACCAGTGGGCCGCGACTGAAGTGCCCTTGAGCAAGGCACCTAACCCCTCACTGCTCCCCGAGCACCGCCATTGTAGCAGGCAGCTCACTGCGCCGGGATTAGTGTGTGCTTCACCTCACTGTGTGTTCACTGTGTGCTGTTTGTGTTTCACTAATTCACTGATTAGGTTAAATGCAGAGACCAAATTTCCCTCACGGGATCAAAAAAGTATATATACTTATACTTATCCTTATACAAAAGTATCGACCAGGGGCGGACTGGGACCAAAAATCGGCCCTGGCATATTTGGCCCAAGCGGCCCTCAAATCGGTCGGGCACACCGAATTAAATACAAAATCTTTGCATTACCCTTAAATATGCATATATTTTCAACTGTCATGGAGCACTGAAAGTGATGTAGGCCTCATTGGCTATCACTCTGACTGATCAGAGGTAGCCATGGAGCACATGATCTCCATATTCAAGTAGGCTATACAAGCAATTAATAAAGAAGAGTTTCTGCTTGAATTTAAAGTATCATTTCAAATTATTCAATAGGCTACATTTAAACTATACAATGCTCAACTGACAGCAGCACAAAACAGTTACTGAAGCCTATGTGTAAAGAGCTAAATTGCCTTGATTGTCTTAGACATTAATCACTGTAGGAGAACTGAAACACAAAATAAACAGGGCTGTTGCTGGAAATATGTTATTCCTGTAGGCTATACTACCTACCTACATTGCTACATTTTGGAACAGTATAGCTACATTAACTAATTATCAATGTCTTCCACTGTATAGCTTAGTTGGCTTGTGCATGAATATGACTTGATGTTTTGTAGCCTACATTTCCATCAGTCTACAGTCTTTTAACCCATCCTTACCATGATAACTCTTCCAAGATAGAACCCTTTCAACGCTCTACTTTGAGACCAATCACCACTCAGGCCATTGACGTTGAATTTTGGGCGTCTGACGGAAACTGGTCAATCTGACCAACAATTAACATTGATTTGACACTCTTTTGCTGCAAATCATTTTTAGAACATTTAAGTTGTGCTATTTGTTATTATAATCACAGCACTGCCTTACTATGTTATCATTACCATATAATTACATTATCACAATTAATAAGTCATCATAATCATCATCGTCAGCATGGCATGTCACACATAGCCTACCTGCTCCACCACTGAGTTCTTATCATGTAGCCTCAACTAGGCTCCACCACCTGCTCACTGTCCCTCTGCTCTGTATGCTTGCTTACATCCTCGTTCAAACTCAACGAACTCCAACATGTTGCTGACATATGCAATTTCGTGTTGGCAACTTTGATTAACTTTTGATGCGGTCACAGAATCCTGGCTCTGAGCCAAAATGTGAGAGGTGGGGCCTGACGTGAGCTGTTATTGGATCAGTCGAATGTCAATATGGAACCAATGAGCCGCTGATGGTCCTTCCTTTGGGCCGATCGTTGGCCAAAATGATTAAATTCAGAGCCGGACAGTAACGGAGTACATTTACTTGAGTACAGTACTTGAGTACAATTTTGAGGGATCTGTACTTTATTCGAGTATCATTTTTGGGGAGTACTCATGACTTTACTCAAGTACATTTGAGAGGCAAATATTGTACTCTTTACTCCACTACATCTATAACCGTGAGTACCCGTTACTTCTTCTAAAAAAAAGGAAAAAAGAAAAATCTCGAAACCCTCAATTTGTTGTTTCCCTCTCAAACGTGATTGGATTGTGCAGGCGCCACTGATTGGGACAGCCTATCAGCAATCACCTTCAGCTTTCCGCCAAAGTCAACTCCATGGTTAGATTTAGAAAAGAGACGAAACAATGGATGAAGACGCAGCAGGTCCATCCCGGGAATGTGCCAACCTGTGGCCCTACATCGCCAGACTATTTCAATTTTCTGAACAAGTTAATGATAGTTTTCGCTTCAAGTGTTTCAATTACAAAATAGTATTTTGTATTTGAAATACGTATTTGAAATACATGTACAGTATTAGAAATACTGCCCATCCCTGGCAACATGGTAAAAAGATGAAAATGACTTGATTTTACTTCCAATTCATTTTAAATTCTAGTAGTAGTAGTAATGCAATATTGAGAAAATGTAGGCTACTCTTGTTCTCTTGATACTCAAGTACTTTTAAAAACAAGTACTTCAGTACTTTTACTTAAAGTAGACATCTGACTGTTGTACTTTTACTTGTACTTGAGTAAAATTTAGCAAAGGGTATCTGTACTTTTACTCAAGTAATGAAGCTGTGTAATCTGACCGCCTCTGATTAAATTATATATATATATAGCCTATTCTATTGGCCCAAAAGGTGCGTCGGCCCACCGGGAAAATGCCCGGTATGCCAGATGGCCAGTCTGCCCATGGTATCGACTGTTACTGACAAAGGTATTATAGCAATATTATAAATGTGGCAACGGAATAGCCTAGAACTTGGGTAATAAAAAATAAAGGACGGGACTGCACCCTTCACGACCCGTAAAAATGACGTTTATTAGTTTTACGGTTGACAGTTCACTATCAGTCCGCATAAACAGCACACGCACGCACGCACGCACACACACCCACACACACACACGCACACACATACAGATGCATACACACATGCACATGCAGCAACCTGCACACATCGCGGCATACAAGATGACAAGACACACGCCAAGATACACACACACACACGCGCATACACACACACATGCACACACACGCACATGCACACACACACACACATGCGCAAACACACTGTCCCACACATGTTCATATACACACTCACAGACACGCTATAAAAGACCATGAAGCCCTTAAATCAGATATTTACCTCAAACGTGCACATACCCTTGCAGTACATACACCAACAGCCATGCCCACATTCATTTACACATTCACACACACACACACACACACACACACACACACACACACACACACACACACACACCAATTTCACCTTGGACCCTGGATCTTATTTGTAGAGGAGTGGGTGACCTTGAGGTGCTTTGAAATAGACATTAAGAACAAGACATGATCATTAACAACCTTCTTGCCACTTGCCCTCCCTTCTGTTCCCTTCTTTTTTCTCTCTATCTCTTTGTCAACCTTCTCTCTTTTTTCTCTCTATCTAAACCTCTCTCTCTCCCTCTCCCTCTCACCCCTCTCTTTTTATTCTGTCAGGAAGCTACCGCTAAAAGAGGAAAATGGCAAGGACATGCTGAAGCCGGATACCATCGAGATCAAAGTTCACGGTGACAGCAGCCTGCGTTCTAAACAGGAAGACAGCAAAGCATAATGGGAGCCCCCAATCCCCCACTCCAACTCCCCCTGCCCCCCGCCTACCCGTCCCCACCCCTTCACCAAGCAGGAGAGCTTTCCAGAAAGAACTTGCGCAGCGAGCTACTCTGAGACCAAAACCGAGCGAACCACTCGAGAATAGCAAGCAAACAAACAAACAAGCAGACGACAAGATGGAAGGGAAGAGATACGCACACACACACACACACACACACACACACACACACACACACACACATGCTCTCAAACCCATACACATACACACACACAGATGCCTCCCCCCTAAACATCAACACACACATTGAAACGGCTCATCAGGGCATTTGAAGAGGTACTGTGTACATAAAAGGGGAGGAGAAAGCCACACACACGTCTCGTCTTGTGTGACAAATATTTTTGGGAGGACGCCTCCCATTGGGGAACGTCCCCTGTAGATAAGTGATTGGTCCATTGGGGAACGTCCCCTGTAGATAAGTGATTGGTCCATTTCTCTCTTTTTCCTCTTTCTTGATTTCGTTCTCCTTCAAGAGAGGGGACACGTGCTAGAAGTCTTGGATGTTGACTCTCTTTTTTTGTCTTTATTTTCTTTTTGCATTTCAGTTCTGTGTCACTCCGATAAACAATTGATGCCCGTGTTATCATGCACCCCTGCGGAGCTCCCCACACCTGCTCTCGCCTGAGCAAAAATAACATGAAAGACTCTAGACTGTGTGTGTGTGTCAGAGCCCCTCACACACAGATACCCACTTACTCTCACACTGTTGTGTTCTGTCCATCCATATTAGGACATCAAGAGACGCCGTGCAGCTTATCATTGTCAAAACACTGCTCCAGTAGACACACATACTCTGTGTGTGTGTGTGTGTGTGTGTGTGTGGGTGTGTGTGTGTGTGTGTGGTTGTGTGCCGTGATGTGCGTGGGTGGTTGTGTTTTCATTTCCTTTTATTTCTGATTGAGTTTGTCAGTTGTGCTCGTTTTTCATGTCTCATCACTAACGCTTTGACCTTAAAGTGACAGTGACACTGTCCACAACAACTAAGAGTGCTTTGCAACTTGGTGAATGAGAAAGTGTGAAGTTCTTGGTGTTCTGCTTCTGGATAGTCCCCTTTCATCCTGACTGTGTCTAGTCACAAGTGTGGTGACATAACATGACGGAACATGGCATGGCTCTGAGAATTCTCTTAGCGTTGTCTTATAGTGGGGCCCTCGCATTGCTTCTGTGTCTCCTGCAGGCAAATCTAAAAAGGCCTTGGATCTCAGCGTGCCACTGATTTGATGCTTTTTGTTCTCCTATTGTTGGTCGTATATGGCTATGTGTCAGAATTTGATGTTTGGGCACTGGGTGTACCGTAACTCACAGTGGAAAAAGTATCTCTCTCTGTGTTTGTTTGTAATGTGTGGAGAAAGATAGAGAGTTGGTGTGTGTGTGTGTGTGTGTGTGTGTGTGTGTGTGTGTGTGTGTGTTTGTGTATGTGTGTGCGCACATTTGCATGGCTGGGTTTGAGTGTGTTTACATTGGGAATCCCATGTTAAAGACAGATTAAGAGAGATAGTGATAAAAAAAATATAGAGAAGTGATAAAAAAAATTATAAAGAAAATATAATAATTATTCTTCACGCTCATATGTAAATACCCATAACATAATTTCTTTAGCTGCAGTATGTGACTGCAAGTCACCGTGGACTATCAGTGGCGTCCTCCGAGTTTCTCCTGGTGGAGTGAGTTTGCTTCAGTAGAGAAGACTGGACTGTGCCACAAGACTAAAGAGTTTTGTCACGTTAAATAATGTGCTTTCAATGTGGTAGAGGAATCACACTTTTGTCACAATTGAGTATTTATTATTGTGCCCCTGAACGACTTCCCTCAAAGGCTGTGTGTGATTCAAATCACTAGCTGGGTAAGTGCAAGCCATGTTTGTCCTTGTTGGTTGTACATAGAGTAGGCTGAAGAGTAGGCCACAAGGATGAGCAAATACACCCAAATCACACAAAATGTGGATCAAATGTCACAAAGGAGCGTTGTTGTTGCTCGTAAAAAAAATATATCTATATAAAATCATTTAATTTATTTTTTTTTTCCCTGAAAAGAGACTCACCTTCATGCTGTGTGGGATCCATTGGCTTCACATTCTGGGCACAGGATGTCAGCCATCACAGATGATTTAACCTAAAACATAATGTGCTTAGCGTCATAATTCACACGGTTCTGATTTTGGCGAGACTAAGATAGGGTTCCATCTGTCTGATTCACCTCAACTGACTCCACTCTCCAGAGAAAAACAAGATGGATGCTGTTCCATGCCTGTCAGAAGAAGTGAGATGACATCACAGGCTCCCCTGTACCCATGATACTCCTGTTACCCTGTGTCATTTTCGAATGTAAATAAAAGTGTCCTGATATATAAAAAAAAAAAGCCTGGTTTTGAATACTAGTGTGTGATGTAGAAGCCATTGCCTCAAGGTGTGGCTTGCTATGGCTCTGAGCCACGACTGTAAGGTCTGAGAGGATATTTATGGAGGAAAGTGAAAGCCCTGGGCTGTCTATGGCCTAGCTGTATGACAAGAGAACAATATTTCATATACCACTTTCTCTCTCTCTCTCTTTCTCACCCCCTCTCTCTCTCTCTGCCCCTCTCTGTTTGTGTGTATGAAAACCCAATTGTATTCAAACTGAGTATAAGCCTCCAAACAGAGGATTAGTCTGTGGTTAAGGCTCCTATTCTGCTGCCTTGCCTTGACTATATCTCTCTTCAGCCTTTACATCTGCTCCAATCTCTCATTGCAAAGTCAGTTATTCAGCCATGTGACTGGGGCTGCTAGGTTCGAGCACTGCACTGCATTTCGGAGATTAAAAAAGTGTATATCTTCTCTTCTTTCTCCCTATGATGCTTGCTCAATGAAGCCAGCCTCCTTTAAACTTTAAAACTTAGTCTGTGAGTCTCTGTTAAGCCGGAGATGTTGGAGTGTAACACTAGAGCAAACAGCAGTAAGTTGAAAGAATAACTCTTACTGCTGTATATTTTATTAAGAGTAGCCATGCTGGAGGCCTCATTAATGTGTGTAAAGAAGCTCACCTTTCTGCACCGTCACAGCATGAAAAGGTTGACTGTAGCGAGCGAGCCTTTATTCTTGAGCAAGACGGAGGACACACCTCATCATTCTCAGCTGCTCCTGCTGTGGCCCTTATGCTGCAGTTCTACTTCGAGATGTGTGGAAAAATAACTTTCCTTCGATCTGCAGCTGCCAAGCTGAATCGGGTACGACAGAACATCAGACAAACTCAGGAACAACAAAAAAACTTACCATACAGTTATTGAAGGTACACCTTCTAGCATTACATAAAACGTTATTATTGTAAACTTTCTAAAGGTGATAGCTGTTAAAAGCATTGTTTGTCCATAGGCCTTCACAAGCTGACCTGGAGTGTGTAATATTATCCACAGTGAAGGTTCTCGCCGAGTCTAGACTTTCATCCTCCCAGAGGGAAATATACTGCTATTACTCTGCTGGCTGTGGCGGTAATATGGACGATGATTTATTGTCCTCTTTGAGCTGCTACTGGACTGCATGGCCTGAGAATAAACAAGCTAGTGGAGGTTTATAAAGCCCTGTTTGTGTCCCTTGTCCAACCTGTTTGATCTTAAAGCAAAATTGTTTGGGCTTGTTATGCTTCTTGAGGAGCTCTTAGGACTTCATAGTAACTGTAACAGCAGTGGCAAGGCCCACATTTCTGAGCTGGGCTAACGTCTAGTTTTGTTTGTGCCTGAGGACCTCAAAGGGCACAATATGGTGGGTCCTTTAGAGAGGAGGAAACCATTTATCATTAGTTTGACATCCAGTCATGTGAATAACTGAAACCTACTTTGGTAGTCTTCGTTTCGCCTAATATGATGAGATGATATGAATGATTTCTGGAGAGACATTTGGAATGTCTCAGCCCAGACTGACTGAGGAAATTAGCATTTCCAACATGTCAATGTCAAAGGATGACAGAGACACATTAGTTCTCCTCTGCTGAGATAAAGTCTCTTCAGTTTCTTGTTTCATAAAACTGTCATTACACTAAAAAAGCATGGTATCAAAAATGTGTGCTAACCTTTTGCTTAAAATTGTAAAAGACAGGGGTCTTCAACATTTTTTAGCCAAAGGACCGCTTGTTATCAATGCTGAAGTTAATGATTTTACTACATAACATACATGTGGTTTTATGTTGATTCTCTTAATTAATCAAAATTCATTTCTAGTTTTAAATAATGAGCTTTTAAAGCTCTCCTTGAGGAGGTATTGTACGCTACCCCTGCAGTTCACAGACCTGCACTGTTGCTTTCGCAGGTTCCACTAATTATCCCATTCGTTTTTTCTATTGAGTAAGCATCAGGCCAGTAACATTGTTTGCTACAGTTTACGGGTGTTTTAAATGTGTTTGCCCATGTTCTAATTAAACAAACTGCCTGCTGTAATTAGCAAAATAACACCCTTACAGACACCTGGAAATAATTGCATTTATAATTGTTTGTAGTCATTGACGAAAAATGCAAATGGTGGAAACGTTTAATTACTTTAATCAGACTGTGTAAAGTGAGACACTGCGATTAAAGCAGAGCCCTGTTAGAAGTCAAGTCAAGTCAGGTTTATTTATATAGCGCATTTCAGACACAGACGTCATTCAATGTGCTTTACATAAACAACAATAGTGAAAGAATAGATTAAAAGGTAAAGATCATAATAATAATAAAAAAAAATACAAAAACATAAAACGTACAAAGTAAAATCATTTAAAAATAATTAATAATTAAAAAGACCAAATAAAAGACACAAGGTAGAATAATAGCCACACCGTTAGAAGCCACACCGGGGAGTCTGTGGGCAATGAGGAGAAAGATGAGAATCAGACAGGGGGTAAACATCAAACATTCTTAAACATGTCTATATAAACCATAACAGCTGAATCCATAACGCACACTGACATGTCGGACATTTACGGTGGGTTTGTGTTTTCCTGCTTGGCATGCTGCCAGTAGATATACCACACATAACAGATTTCTTCCTTTTACCTACTGTCATGTCTGCTGACTGGCTTCATGTATGTGCTTCACTTCAAAACATCATTGACTGGAATATTTTATTTTACAGGAAATGCATACAGCTTACCTAAACCTTGTGTGAATATGCAGGTTGAAGACAACATGAATGTTGCCAGTGTTTCATCACTATATCCATTGTGTATGAGATGAAGGCTAAAGGTTATCGTCCACCCATCCAGGCTTACTGTCAGAGGATGTTATGTCTCCAGCCTTCAACAGTGTTGGGGGGTGTCATCTGTATGCAATCTGCTGACTGAAATGAATGCCATTAGATCAGCAGGGATGTCTTCATGTGCTTTCTCCTCTAGGACTGAGAACTGGATTGTGAGTGAGAGTTTGTTGGGAGGATTGTCAGAGAAGCCTGTCTTTTGGTGTGCCACACACACACACATTTAGAAACATCCGGGACAAAGACAGATATAGGGGGTATATATATGTACTGTATAACCTCACTATTTTATGCTACACTGAAACTCACTGCTCACTGAACAAATCCTTGGCTAAGCCTTCAGGGGTGATGCAATCCCTTCTGTAATCTGCACACTGCCAGAATCTCCCATGAAGCCTGAAGCCCGTCTTGCCTTTGCCGCGCTGATAATAGGAACTTGAAAAGGTGAACAAAAAAAATCATTTTTTTTTTGCGTAGTAAATGCTCTCCTCTTTTACAGTGAGAAATCACGACAAAACTTAAAACAGAACTTAGCATCATTTCCCATATCAACATAACAAACGCTTGGCATACACTCTCTTTCTCTTTCTCACACACACACACATCCATACACAACTCCCAGCTAGAGAGAGAGTGGGACTTTGGAGCAGCTGATAGCTTGCTTGGCTCCCAGACTTGGGCAGGCAAATCCAGCAGTAAGCCCTCTGGCAGGTGCTCCTCCTTCATAATCTTCCTGCTCTCAGATTCTCCCATGATGCCTGGGGCTACTTGGAGCACCTCCTCACCTGTGATAAGGTGCGCCCGTGGAACGGACTGAGATAAATGCATTATAATTAAAAAGATGGAGAGAGGTGTCAGGGGCCCTCTGCCGCTAATGCTTCACAGACTGCCACGCACAGCTCTAGACACTGAGAGAAAGAGGGAGGGGGTGGGGGCAGCAGACGGACAAACAAGCATCCAAACACCCAAAAAAAGTGGTGGGGGGTTCAAACACATATAACACATATCTCTACTGTGCACCACCACCCCCCCAACACACACACACACACAAAAAAAAAAAAATTAAATTATGTGATACGTCGACAATGACAAGCGTCATTTAACTTCAGCGCTTGACTGAATTTGAACATACTCAATTGAACATTGACAATACTCAATAAAGCCAGCACAATTAACTGGAAACATGTGGCTGGATACATGTGTGGTCCTCTTGAACTGTGTCCTCGCCATCATCATGATGTCAATGGGCAAGGTATGTAAATCAGTAAACGAGTGCAATGGATAATTACAGAAATTCAGAGTACGAGCGAAATTAACAGTCGAGAGCTAGGGCTAATGTATGCGTGCTCCTCTAAGTGATTTCATCGAAGTTAATGACAAGGGTTAATGAAAGGGTCCCTCTCCACTTACCATGACTGGGAAATCTGCATAGGAAATGAAAATGTGTTATAAATGGCTACCATAAATGTGCGTGGACACGTTTTTTTTTGTGTGTGTGTGTGTTGTTTATTTATTTATTAGCAGCACCATTGTGATTCTGTTTGCACCCACAGTGCTGTACTTAGATCAGAATGCATTTACAATTTAGTCGGTGAGCGCAAATTTGGATTGGATTTTTATTAGCACCGGCCTGAGAGAATGAATAACACAAAGCGCCCTGTAATGAAAGAGCCCTCAGGCTAGGTTAAAACAATCAATTTCCTAAAGACTGCCAATTTACTGCCTAATTGTTCTGTTGGTTCTTCTCCGGATTGAGTATAATTCAAATTCAGCCTGGATAAAACCGTTTCTGATCATTCCTGTGAATGCGGCCCGTGCACAAAGCCTCCATTAGGCCGTTTATCCCTGTTAAAAAGTCAAACAGTAGAAAAGTAGGCTTTCAGCTCTGAGAGAGGAAGGGTGTGAGGGGGAAGAGAGGATGGGGGGGAGAGTGAAAAGGAGAGTTTAGAGGTTCAGACCTAGATCTGCCCTTCAACAGTTAATGGCACTGGCAGGGGAAATGTATAGTTGGGGTTTTGACAGAGAGTAAGTGGGTCTGTGTATTTTGGGTATGAATATGAATAAAGTCATCCAGCCATGCCTCGTTAATGAGACAGAGGGAGCACGCCTCCGACAGCTCTAATTAATTACACCATGACATTTATGGATAATGACCTTATGGTGGGTATCACACTGTATGAATATACATGGCTATTGTGTGGCATGCCCCAAACAGTCCAACAGCATGTACAGTAGTGTCATGGATTTATCTGTCAATGGATCCCATTTAAGATGTGAACTGTGGTCTGTTGCACAACTTAACACTCTTCAATCAATTTCTGGAAGTAAAATCATAATGTGTCGTAGTACTGTTGATGTGGTCTGTTGCACAACTTAAAACTCTTAAACCAAACAACGGAAGTAAAATCATTATGCGTAGTCATGCATAGTGCATAGTCATGTTGATGTGTGGAAAAGTGGTCAAGGAGTTTCCAAGGGCAGCAGATTAGACGAAACCACACCAGTACATGCATCCTCAAAACTGGCCTCCTTCTAACCACAAGAGAACTGTTTGTACAGGCCTGTCCTAGTCACTGCAGTGATCCCTGTATATTATTGAATGAGACACTGTGGCACTGTGGCTCCACCTGCTCTGCTCACTCTTACATGCATAATATCTTCACATTTTTCCCCCAAAAAAGGATTAAAAGGATTAAATTGCTATTTCCCTTTCCCACCCTGAGGGCCTAACATGCGTTATTCGATTAATTCACCGGATTAGCTGCTAAAAGGAAGTTATTCAGTCACGCCAATAACCCTGTCAAAACCACCTACCACAGTCACCTGACTCCAGCCAACAGCCTGTCGAATGCACACAGCACCTCCACAAAAATAATGAAAAACCAGAAATCTCCCATTTTAGCAGAGGTCACCCTAGGATCATCTTCATTCCAGAGGCATCCTGTCAAGCACAGGGCTCCAGGAATGCTGCGTGCCATTAGCATCTGCCAGGCTGTAATTACGAAATCTGCATACCTTAATTAGATCTGATTGCAATAATGACAACGCACTGCGGCATGCTAAATGGGTGTTACTGGGATGTTAGTAATGTTGCGATAGCGTGCCGTGCCTGAGTTGCGGCCTTGTTCTGATTACAGAACACGTGTCGCCATTTTTTTTTTTTTTTTTTTTTTTTGGAGCGCACTGCAGGCGCTTTGCTGAAATGCCACCCTAATGGAGATGACAAGGAGCTGTGTAATGAGCTTTGAGGCAGGTGATCACCCATGGTGCAAATGCCGCATTCCTCCCAAAAGATCCTTCCATGGAGCCGTATGTATGAGTGAGTAGACTTTAACCCTCTCCGCTGGCTCATTCGCGCCCACTTGTGCAGAGTATCTATCTTTAGACTCACGCTCGCAGATGAATGGCCGCTGTAGGTTCCCCGCCATGCCAGTCGATGACACTCCTTCCCCCAACCTGCACATGCTGCAGCCATAGATCACCCCGGCGTGTCACACACAAGACTGACGCTCAGGGTATTTATGGTGCTGTAAGTTCACCCGGGCAGAACCATACATCGGCGATGCCAAAATGATGGGAACGGTTGCGAGACAACATAGGGGCTCGGGGCGCTCTCAGGAGCCGGGGGGAGGGGGGATTTGGGAGGCAATCCCCCACCCCCCTCTTTGTGTTTAGTAATTGCTTGGCTGACTCTGTCATTTCCGCTTTCGGTGGGCCGCAGTCGATAAATCAAATAAATGAGTCCAGGGCCGAGGTTAGCTGTGCTCCACAGTGCAGAGTTCAGCCGTTTTCTATTGTCTGAGATTTCTAACAAACACACCACCATTGATCTTGGCCCAGGACATCAATAAATGAGGAGAGTGGAGGGGAGCAAGTAATGTTCAGACTCAGAGAGAGAGGGAGAGAGAGGAGAGACAGAGGGACAGAGCGAGTGAGAGGAAGACAGAGGGGGAGTGAGAATCCCTATCGTTTAAATTCATACAGCCGAGTAAGTGGAGCTTACAGACCACTGAATTTAGAAATAGTATGAGGAATTGTAGAGGTAGTAAAACGTCTATTCACCTTATGCCGCCATGCCCATTTTAGAAATGTATTTTCCTCCGCCTTGTGCTCAACATTCCAGTCAGCTAGTTCCGTCTAATTAGCTTCATTGGGATAACACGGCAAAAGAGGACGGAGAGGCTAACTTGGGAGGAAGAGAAAAATGCCATCAGGAGGTCAGATTGCAATATTGTACTTTGCCAGCCAAGGCTATTCACCTGTAAGGACTCCTAATGTTTCTATACTGATCAAACTCCTGATCATGTGAACTGTTGATTAATTACCCTACCACATGATGGTATGACCTCATGGTGGGCCCATTGTCACATATTGCTGCTACAACAACTTTTGATTATATCTCTAACCTTTGCCTTTTTCACAGGAGAAACTAACTAGGAAGCAGGAAATGTAAGGAAAGGAAAGGAACATTTAGGAAACCATATGAAGCAATCAGAAAATGAACATACCAGCTCAGAGGATGATGGCTACACACCAGAGTGGTGCAGGAGATTCTGACTACAGAATGGCTCCTAGAATGCTCTGTAAACTTCACTTAAATAGGCTACCTAGTTTGTGGTTGATTACATTCAAATGGATCACATGATTGGAGGTCAGCTGATTTTGGGTCACATGAGAAGTACTTTGATGAGACTTGAGACCATTGTTGTAGTAAGAGTGCATTAATCAAGACATGACAATGTACACATTAATTACACTGCAAAAACTGCTTATCTAACAAAATCTAACCAAGTGTTATTAATCTTATATCAAGATAAAAAAATCTAGTTGGTATTGTTTTCAGTATAAAGAGACTTACCTAGCACTTTCTTGTGAAAACATTTGACTTAATTTAAAAAAAGTTTGACTTATTTTAAGACATCTCATCCTGAAAACAAGCAAATTTGTCTGCCAGTGCGTTAAGCAAATTTGTCCTAAAAACAAGCAAATTTGTCTGCCAGTGCGTTGAGCAAATTTTTCTTGATAAGAGTCTATAAAATAAGTCAAAGTCTTCTTAAATTAAGTCAAAATGTTCTTTTGAGAGGGCGCTAGGTAAGTCTTTTAATACTAAAAACAATACCAAATAGATTTTTTAATCTTAGTATAAGATTAATAACACTTGGTTAGAATTCATTTTTTGCAGTGTACATTTCCTGCTTCCTAGTTAGTTTCTCCTGTGAAAAAGGCAAAGGTTAGAGATATAATCAAAAGTTGTTGTAGCAGCAATATGTGACAATGGGCCCACCATGAGGTCATACCATCATGTGGTAGGGTAATTAATCAACAGTTCACATGATCAGGAGTTTGATCAGTATAGAAACATTAGGACTCCTTACACACCTCTATGGAGTGGGTAGAGGATATGCGGCGGTGGCGGTCGTATGAGATATTTTAGAGACGGACTGGCTGTTCTCAGCACAGTATGCCAATACATAATTGTCATAATATATTCTTATAAAGTGCTTTCTTTATTTTTTTTTAACCAAAGACCAATGCATTATCTGATTATGTACTGTCTAAAATGCTAAAACCAAAACACTTACTGTGGGCGTATTACAGAAACTTCCTAACTCGCAAATCCTATCTTATCTGTTTGGTAACCATGGTAACTATGTTTAAAAAGTCATTACAGAACAGCCGCTCCAAAGTCAGTGGTCTCCTAACTTCAGATAGGAAATGTTTTAAGTCACCAAAATAAACGTTCCTAACTTTAGGATGACCCATAAGTTATGATGCCAGTTATCTCGATAGAACTCTGCTATCTCAATGGATGTAGTATATATAAGTAATACTCTTTTGATCCCATGAGGAAAATTTGGTCTCTGCATTTATCCCAATCTATTAATTAGTGAAACATACAGTGTACAGTGTACACACAGTGAGGAGAAGCACACACTAACCCGGAGCAGTGAGCTGTCTGCTACAGCCGTGCTCGGGGAGCAGTGTGGGGTTAGGTGCCTTGCTCAAAGGCACATCAGCCATGGATGTGGGCATTTTTCCTACTGGGTCAGGGATCAAACCGGCAACCCTTGGGGTACAAGGTTGAAGCCCTAACCAGTAGGCCATGGCTGCACTACTTAATAGAAAGTTCGGACACAATGTGGGCAAAGATGGCACCCCCATGTTTGTGCACTGAATAAGGAGAATAGAGTATGTGGTACTAAGCCTATCCATATTGCCCCCGCCCTGCTTTAAATGGTTTCAGGTGGCATAAGCACTGCCTGTAGTTCTGTCTAACAGCGGTATATTATCAAGTTGCCACACAATTATCAAATTTAAATGAGGCATTTACAAATACATACACATTTACATATATTTTAGTCATAGCCAACCACTTTATTTTACATCTATGGCCCTTTGACACACCGGTATATATATATATGTATACACTACCGACCACTTCATGCTGCGGTGGCTGTCATTGGGGGCAGCATGTCTAAGACTACATGCCTAAACACTGCACCTATCTGTTTCAGCCCCTCACTCCTTCGACCACTGTTAAACTATGTTGGCGTGCTCCATGCGGCTGAAAATCCTGACCCGCCGGCATCTGTCCCGGGTCCGAGACGCCATCCCCTCCACGCCCGCTTCCTGCTGTAGTGGAACCTGAGCCTCCAGCACTGGCCACTGATGCACCAACACAGAAACACATCATCTGGCAGTTGTGGGAGGACAACAGCGTAGGCCTTGATGAGTCACAAAAACAGATGCTATGGGCTGTGCTGGACCATCATCATGCTGTTTGCTGTAACCCCAGGTGATGTTGGTAGGACCCTGTTGATTCAACACAGCATTGACACTGGTGATGCAGTCCCTATCCGTCAACATGCACGTCGCTTGCCCCACTGTCAACAACTGGCTGCAGAACAGTGTCTGGAGAAAATAAAGGCTGCTTGAGTCATTGAGCCCTCTGACACCCCCTGGGTTTCTCCGGTTGTACTGGTCCCAAAAAAAGATGGCAGCTGGCAATTTTGATTTGTTTACCACGCTAAGGCCTGGTGCCTGGTGGGTCGCCTATTTACGCCGTTTCAACAGCACATGAACGGTTAGACCGAGAATTCTCATTATGAAATGGACTGCACTGGAGCTCTAAGCGGATGTGTACACGCAGTCTTACAACACTGTTTACAGCTCTTAGAGTCACGGTAAAATGTCATTTTTGGTACATTATTAGCGAGCTAATTTAGATACACCTATGGTGTGGGTGCTTGGGTTTCTTTAGGAGTCCGCCGTCTTGGTTTGTATAGAAATGCATATTAAGTGACATATACACGCAAGACAGCGGAAATACGGGACCGACGGTAATAGGGGGAGTTCCGATACAAGAGTTCCAGTTCGAGATTCAGTACCGGAAGGGAGAAAACCACCAGAATGCTGATGGGCTGTCGAGGAGCTGTTAAAGAGGAGCTGTTCAGCTGCATGTCCGCAGTGCAGGCATATGCCTGGCAGCACGTCACCTGACGAGTTAGAGGAGGAACTGCTACCCATTCAATTATGCCAAGCCATACTGCCGGCCTCCAACATGTCCTGGGCCACCAAACAACGGAAAGATCCAGAGCTCCAGGGTGTGATCAGCTGGGTGGAGGCTGGACAGCACCTATCTTGGGAAGATGTAGCTGCACCTGGACTCACAGTGAGGGGCCTGTGGTCCATGCGGGACGAGCTGGCCCTACATGACAGGGTGCAGAAGAGACACTGGGTAAAGCCTGCAACAGATTTACCTAAATGGCAGACTGTTGTCCCCAAGTTTATCTGCGGATTGGTCCTCGCAGTCATGCATGGGCAGCCTGGAGTGGGTCACTTTGGTGTGAAAAAGACACAGAAGCGTGTGCGGCAACACTTCTACTGGAGCACATGCAGGAGGGATGTGGAGTCCTACTGCCACCGGTGTGACGCATGCACTGCCAGTTAGGGACCCATGGGCCGTTCCCATGCTCCACTTCAGCAGAGGAGGGTAGGCTATCCCATGCTCCACTTCAGCAGAGGAGGGTAGGCTATCCGATGGACCGTATAGCTGTGAATGTTATGGGGCCCTTACCATTGAGACCCTGGGGAAACTGTTACATCATCGTGGCTGTAGATTGCATGTAGATGCATGTACTACAACTGAGATGCTCCTTGGAGGCATGTTTGCTCAGTTCAGAGTGCCAGCAGAACTTTCATCAACGATCAGGAATCTCGCACCTTTACAGATTTTTGTCAGTGGCTGGGCATTCGGAAGACTCGGACCACTGCTCTCCACCCTCAAAGTGATGGCCCTGTTGAAAGGTTCAACCGCACCCTTGCCTAGCAGCTAGCCTTGTGTAGGATCTGATCTCTGCAGCAGGATCAGAGAGATTGGACCTGCAGATTCCCCTGGTCCTCATGGCAAGTCGTACTGCAGTTCAAGAGTCCACAGGTTGCACTCCCGCGCTATTGATGCTTGGTAGAGAGCTACAGTCCCCACCCTCACTCCTCATGGGTCTACCCCCTGATGCTCCACATGCTCCTCCAGGGCTTGGGTATGCACACCAACTGCAGAAGCAACTCCAGCTAGCTCATGACTTTGCATTCAAGCTGGAATGTTTTTCCACATCTCTGAGTCCAGTTGGACCAGTTTCATGTCTCTGGTGCTAATATAGTGTCGTGGTCAGGTAAGATTGCCTGAAAGTATTTGAACAGGAAAAACCATCCATAAATGACAAACCATCATTCAGCACACCTTTCACATTCCTCCTTGTTTTGCAGGTGCAAAGAAATAAATATGATCCTTATGGAATGTGATCTCCCACCTCCTCTCCTCTAGATCATGTTCTCCATTCTCACCTCACAACTGCACTCTCATATCTCAGGGATGCATGGCATGAGGTCTCGTGAGCAGGCACATGCACACGTAGGCATCTGAAAAATGTTTGCTCACTCTCTCAGTCCTTTTAAAGAAATTAAAGTTCTCTCAAACACCATTATTTACCTTGGTAGATAAATAGGCTCTATAGCACTTAAAGGGAAATACAACAGGTGAATACAGTGAAATTTGTATCTAATAACGTGATCACCCTCACCATATTCTTCCTGTTCACCCTGTACACATCTGACTTCTGCTACAACACCGAGTCATGCCACATGCAGAAGTTTTCTGACGATACTGCAATTGTGGGGTGTATCAGGGACGAGGAAGAAGAGGAGTACAGGAGCCTGGTGAATGACTTTGTGCAATGGTGCAAACTCAATCACCTTCAACTCAACACTTCAAAGACCAAGGAGATGGTGGTGGAGTATATTCTTTATCTTTATTTTTTATATTGTATATACTTTTATTACTTTTTCTGCTGTTAGTGCATGTTGTGTGTGATGTCTGTATGCTACTGAGACCTTGAATTTCCCCTTTAATTGGGGATCAATACATTTTGACTGTAGGCTCCTTATTAATAACTAGGCCTATTTGTTAGTTTGTTCTTTGCCAATAGATCTTCATCAGTACAGTTGATACAGACAGCTTTCCCTTTTATGTGAAAGGAGGGAGTGTTTAATAGCCTACTATTAGTAAAGAAGACCTGTGTCTTTTGAGAAAGAAAGGCTAGGCAATCAAGGACATGGGTAGATGGAGGAGAAATAAAAAATAATAAATAAAAAGTTCTATGGAGATGTGCAAAAGTTGGAGAAAGTCAGATATGTGTGTGTGTGTGTGTGTGTGTGTTTTGACGTGTGATGAAATAAGAAAATACATAAAAGGTCTGTAGCATAGGGAGAGGGATGTAAAAGTGCTAAAAGTCTTGTAGGTGTGTTTGGGGGGTAGTGAATGAGTGCAAAGTCAGTATAGTGTGAGTTCAGAGTTGGGAAATGTTTGAGAGTGCTGAGGAGTGAATGTGTGCAAAGTCAGTATAGTGTGAGTTCAGAGTTCGGATGGCCTGGGGATAAAAACTTCTCCTGAGTCTCTCAGTTCTGGCTTTGTGACTACATAGGCGTCTTCTTGATTTCAGCGGTAGGAATAATCCATTGTTAGGATGAGAAGAGTCCTTCAGAATCTTTTGGGCTCTTAGGAGTACTCTTCTGGAATAGATATCTTGTAGAGCAGGAGTTGAGTTCTTATAGATACGTTCAGCTGAGCGCACTACTCTCTGCAGAGTACTACAATCTCTAACTGTGGAGTTCCCATACCAGGTGATGATGCTACCAGTTAGAACACTCTCAACCGCTGAAGTGTAGAAGGCCTTCATGATGGATGTAGAAACTTTGAATTTCCTTAGCTGACGAAGGAAGTAGAGTCGTTGTCTGGACTTCTTCAGAACATAATGAGTGTTAACAGTCCATGTTAAGTCTTCAGTAATGTGGACACCAAGGTATTTAAAACTTGTGACTCTCTCTACAGGTTGCCCGCTGATCATTAGTGGGGTGTAACTGTAGTTCTGCTGCTGCCTTCTGTAATCCACTACCATTTCCTTGGTTTTATTGAAATTCAGTGTCAAGCTGATTACATTATAGTTGAACCAAAGACCAAACAAAACAACCATGGCGGTGAACAAATCTGACCCTAACCGGTTTTCAGCTGTTTTAATATTAGGTGTCGTGGCATTTACTTTATGGTGGAGTGATCAGCAGAGGCGCACCTTGTCAACAGACAAACCAAGCAACTGCTTGGAGCCCCGAGCCGCTAGGAGGCCCCTGACCTGGTCTCAGCGCGTTTGCCGGTGGGACAAGCGAGATTTTGCATGCTCCTGTCCTGTTGTACAAACAGTACATCTGTACATGTAAGCCCTATGCTATGGCCTTATAAACAGCGGATCTGTGTTCAAAAGAGTTCAAAGAATCCACACATATTTAGGCTACTGTGGTAAATGTCAATCGAGGGTGCAGTTATGACGGATCAACATCGGATTTTGACATTTACTCAATAAAGTTATAGGCTAATGTTAATTGGCAGAAAGATTGAAAATGGTTTGCTACATCTATACGACAATATACTTCAGCTAGCTAGCGACAGTTACAACTAGTTAAGCAAGGAGATGGTTAATGTTATGTTTGTATTAGGGCTGTCAGCATAACGTGTTAATGAGTAAGGACCAATGAGTAAGGACCAATCATACACGTTAATTTTACTTAATCACATTAATGTGTGCCGCCAAAGATTTTTAATTTTACACCGTCACTTGTTCAACAATTCTCTTTGGTGCCAATATTTTGACCCTTTGATACATCGTTTATTGTCCTCAAACTGACTAACTACTGTCTGCCTTCCTCCTGTAGGCCTAGTCATGAAGATAATAAACACTAACACCTAACGCAGTTCTGAACTCCCGGTCGGCTGAATGGGCGTTATACTTTTAAAAAAATATTAAAATCCCTGTCGGCTTATGCGACATGAAATTAAAATAACATTGACACACCACATTGAGAAAGAACACCAGAATGCACTGGATCCTGCTAGCTGTGCATGGACCTCGGCCAGCGCTTTAATATTGCGCCTTTGTGCTTGTATGGAGCAAATATTTGCATTTTGTAGTGTGGTATGATATTATTTATCGTGACAGCGTTGTTTCATATCTGATACACAGGTTTTGCATTTGTGAAACCGGGTAAGATGAACGCAAATTTTTCTTTCCATTCCTGTTTATAGGCCCAGCTATTTTTCTCCCAGCTCCAACTCCTTTAGTTCGCTTCTCACTCTGCATGCTAATAATTCTTGTAAGCAAACAATAAACATTGTAACATTGTCAGGAGATGGGTCAACCAAGTAGCTTATTTAGGAATAAAAGATAGACTTTATCCAAAGAAGTTTTTCATGTTTGGAACATTTGGAATTAAAAAAAAGGTTTTATTTAATACATTTTCCGTTGGTATCAGATTATTTATAGCCTAACATAATGGTGATGAACACTGGTCGGTAGGGCCCCCTTGAAATGTTTGCTTGGGGCCCCCACAGACTCTAGAATCGCCTCTGGTGATCAGTATCAATATGTGAGTTGCAGTTGGACTGCAAACAGATTGTGTTTTCATGCAAATATAAAAAAGAATGTAAATGAGGTTTCAAGGCCAAGTATACTTGCGTATACAAGGAATCTGCATTAATCCCATCTGTGAATTAGTGAACACACAGAGCCCACAGTGAACAGAAGCACACAATGAGCACACACTAACGGAGCAGTGAGCTGCCTTGCTACAGCCATGCTCGGGGAGCAGTGTGGGGTTAGGTGCCTTGCTCAGGGGCACTTCAGCCGTGAGTGTGGGCATGGGAGAGCAGTGTTCAACCACTTCCCCCACCCACATATTTCAGGGATCGAACCAGCAACCCTTCGGTTACAAGCCCGTAGCTCTGACCATTAGGCCACAGCTGGCCCGTTCATTTAAAAAGCAAGGGCTATTTGTGGACCTCCGCTGAACCTATAATATCAGGCTACCAGTGCAGGCCCTTTCTTACTCCTTGTTAAAAGAGACAATAGATGTTGTCTTTGTCGTATGTTGACGGGGAGCAGTGAGGAGTTTGGTGCCTTGCTCAAGGGTTCTTCAGCCGTGCCTACTGGTCGGGGTTCAAACCGGCAACCCTCCGGTTATAAGTCCGAAGCGCTAACCAGCTAGGCCACAGCTGCCAAAATGCATTTGAGTTAGAGGGCACTGAGGATGATGCTGCCATTGTAAAGGTGGATATAGATTGCATTGTTTGCTATGATAACACTGATTGTTGTAGTAGGGAGGATATTCCCTCAGAGAGAGACATCAAGGATGTGTGTGTTTGTGTTTCCATCAGTGAGTGTGCTGTGGCCGATTCTGACTGACAGGCGTCCTCTGGGCTTATCATTTGTGATTGTGAAACATGTCATCTCTCCCACAGATTAATAACCATGTAATAGCACTTTCTTTTTTACTCTTTCCTCCCTTCCTCTCTCTCCCTTCCTCCCTTCCTCTCTCTCCCTCTCTCTCTCTCCCTTCCTCTCCCTCTCTGATTCGCGTGGGAAAGGAAGAGCCTCCATGCCTGAAGTGTTAAAATGTTGAAGTGTTTCACTGTTTCACTGTTGAATTTTAAAACAGGCATGGGGGCTCCTCCTTTCCCATGGGACAGAGAGGGAGAGGAAGGGAGAGAAGGGAGAGGAAGGGAGAGAGGAAAGATGGAGGGAGGGAGGAAAGAGTAAAATAAAAGTGCTATTACATGTTTATCACACAGACACATGAAGTTCATGTCAAGGAGAGAGACAGACAGAGTGAGGGAGACGGAGAGATCGGATCAGCGGTGTCTGTCTGATCAGCGGTGTCTATCTGGTGCTAAAGGGCTATCGGTGATTAGTGTGCAGCCTGACCCATCACCTCCCCCTGCAGACAGAGCCAGGGCTGACAGCGCCCTGCAGCTGTGGACGTCCATCCACGTCTCCCACGTGTCCCCCACCACCTTTGAGGTGTCCGTTAGGGCAGGGGCTGTGATTCAGAGCGTCGACGCTCGTCTGGATGGAGGGGAGGGGAGTGTGAAGGATTGCAGCCTCCGACAGGCTGATGGATCCAGTCAGGTTTTGCTCGAGTGGCCACTGACCTCGTCAGAGAGGGACACAGGATGTTATGTTAGCAAGCACTCCTCAGGAGTGACCTTGATTGACTTCGAAGGCTACAGCTGCCAGCGTTTTTTAGTTATTCTCGTGATGTTTCTTTTCACGTGGCTATGGCTGAGCGAATGGGTTTGATTGTGCTCTCATCCATGTGCAGCGCTGATTGAGAGGCGCCCGTATCATGAGGCAGCTCTTGTCTTGAGCTGAGGGAGGGCAGGGAGAAAGTAGAAGGAGAAAAAAAAACACGTCCGTCCCGGTGAATGGCGGTGAGGAGTATTCATCAGTGGCATGTTGACGGCGCATCCCTGGCATTTGTCCTCTCCGGAGAGGCAGGGTGAGAGAGAGAGAGAGAGAGAGAGAGAGAGAACGAGGTGAGCGTGGGGTGAGCTGGGGGGAAGAATGAGAGGTGCATCGCCGCTTATGAGCCTGTCAGAGCCGATCACTGTTATTTTAACCGCAGTCACCTAGGCCCCCTCTTCATTCTGTCGGCAGTGACACGCACCCTCACTCCTGACAGGCACCCCTCCTCAACCCTCCCATCCCCCTCTCTCGCTCCATCCTCTTCTCCCTCCATCACCCTCTCCCCTATCTCACCCTCTCCCTCTTTCTCCCTCCATCACCCTCTCCCTCTATCTCACACCTCCCCCCCACACACACACACACACACACACATCCTTTTATGTCTCTCCATCCCTGCATTCCTCTCTCTCTCAAGGATGAAGCGTGTCATGGCGGTGCTTTGGGAGGGTTATGAGACGAGACGAAAGAGAGCAGCCCTGCTCGGACAGCGGAGGCCCTTTCAAGGCCTCCCCCATTCAGTGTCCTCCGTCCGACTTAAATAAGTATGATTGGGGAGGAGGAGGAAGGAAGAATTAAAGATGGCGAGAGAGAAAGAGAGAGTGAGAAAGAGAGAGAGTGAGAAAGAGATAGAGAGAGAGAAAGAGAGAGAGTGAGAAAGAGATAGAGTGAGAAAGAAATAGAAAGAGATGCTTTCAGAATGATCGCAACTGCCACCTCTTTTTGAAACTGGCAGCGTTTCAGGCCCGTTTGACCCGCTGCAAAGACACTCCAAAGTGATTTGGACAGTAATAAATCCATTAATCCTCCCTGGCCACGGGCATGCTGTGTATCAATCAGAAGTCGTTTGGAGAGAGAGCCATTACAGATGCATTACAAAGGACCTTCTGTTGACCATGGTGCATTTGAAGGCCCGACATCACCCCTAGAAGCGCTCACAGACGCTAAAAAGAAGACAGAGCGTCCTACGCTGCTTTTAGAGACATTTTCAGCAGATTGCCACTCTTCTACAAACTCACTCTCTCTCTCTGCACTTGCACCCTTGTTCTCACACAGCAAATGGCAAACAGAGCTGAGTTAAGACTCTCTGTGTGGATGTGCATTTGTGTTATGATTTCACTGCCATGGAAAATTGTCGGCTTGTTGTTTTTTTCTGAAATAATGCATCGTTATATACGCTTTTCAGTGGCTGTATTGTATTTTTATTTCACACTTTAAATCCAATTTTTTGTCTTGTCTCTATCTCCCTATAAACTTTACATTTTGTTATACTCAATGTTTGTTTTAACAGAAAATTATTTCTGAGCTGGTTTAGTACATTTTTCCATCTATCCATTGAACTGTGAACTGTTGTGTATATGCATCTAATCTAAGTGAACTATTCCAAACTACTTTACAATGCTCTACTGCTCTGTGCTGAGCAAAGGTGGTACTCACATCCTGCCATTTCAAAGTTTAGCTGGACCCTACTGGGTTTAATCTTATTTTAGTATTTATCTCAGCAAGTACACCTCAAAGGCATCCACAATATTTTAAGTAAACTTGGAACTCATTTCAGCAAATAGACTAATTTGTAATTTCATTATAAAAGTATAACTCTAACAGAATAAACAATCTAAACGTGAACACATTTGAAGTTCCAAGCCCCCACTGGGAAACAGTTGTCACTGAATCACTTGCAAACTCATTCTGTGCCTCAGCAGTGCGGCTGCCTCTTGAGTGTGTTCCTCCTCCTCAGGAGCTCAGGTGGAGTGTCGGATTGGTTTTTCTGCTGCGCTATGGCCGGAGTCCCGTCTGGCCCTCAGGCTGCCCACCGTGTGCCTGACTGGAAAAAAGAGCACCTGGAGCCAGAGCTCATCAAAATCAACACCAAACATCTGCTTCCCCTCCGCCGCAGGAGACGGTGGCCACGATGGGCCAAACCTACCTCACGATGCAGGGCTATTTTCTCTCTCTTTTCTCTCTCTCTCCTTCCCTCTCTGGATCGGTCTGAGTGATGTGAGCCTGGCACCGACTCCTCTCCGGCTGTTAGCTGCTGTGGTTGGAGTAGATGGGGGAGTGTATGTGTGTGTGGGGGGGGGGTCAGGGATGGGGCGGTCGGACGTGACAGGCACACCTGCTCAAGTGAGGCGGCGATGGACGGCACCAGCTGTTTCTGGATGTAGCAGGTTGGCGCGGTCAGCTCGATGGGGCCCGTCAGGCCAGCCCAAGAGCGCTCGTGCCAGCCGAGGCTAACACCGGGTCTCCCGGTGTCCGGGGCAGAGAGGGCAGCCGCAGCTGTGAATGGTGCCAGACTTTATTACGATGACCCCAACCGTCAATGACCATCAAGGGTCATCTTGCTCGGAGAGAGGGGGAGCTAAGAGAGTCAGGAAGCATTACAAAGTCCAGCCAAATGGCTGACAAGAGCGAAAAAAAGACTAAAACCTCTGAGGTTAGATGGGAAATGTGTCCAATTCAAGGGCGCACTTTATTGAATTTCATTTTTTGTGATTACAGTATTGTAATATTGTATAGTTCTTTCCACTATGTCTCTCTCTCTCTCTCTAGCCCTCCCTTTCTTTGTGTGCATGTTTGCATGCGCGCACAGGCTTTATCAGGCCCACTCTCATCAAATAAGACTTGCCTCTCCATTCACAGGGCAAAACTAATTATGCTTTCGAGCTTCAGTGGGGAAATGGGAGCCGGAATGCATTCTTCTTTAAAACTCGGAATTAGAAATAAGATTGTTTTCCTGGACCAGCATCAAATCGATTGTAAGACACACTGCACCAGTTGGACGATTTTTCCCCCCTGCTTTGAGCACAATCTGGACAACCACCCCCAATTCAAGTGCTAATTGTTAACCAGAGGTTTAAGCATAATTGATTTTCCACTTTATCTGATTTCAATTTACATTGAAGTCATACCGTATTTCCCCACTGGCCAATTCAACCAAATGTTGTGTTTTCCGTATAGGCACAAATTGCCAAAACAACCGCAGCTGTCCCCACAGGGAAAATGCTGCCGTTCTCAGCCCTCTCGTCTCTGCGTTTAAACGGGGCTAACTTTGTGTAATTACTTTCCTAAACGTCTGAGCCAGCCAGCAGGGGACCACCTAATGTGTGCTTGAAGATCGCTAGCACATTTAAGCTCGGAACAAACATTAAAGCCCAAATGACTGCGCTGACAGTGCGGAATGTCAACAAATAGACACGTCGCTCCTTCATCCTCCTCTGCGTTCAGAGAAGCACGTCTGCTCGCGCGAACGCGTCTGTCGTCAGGGATGCTCGCGCTGCTCTTTTGTTTCAGGAGGCGTCCTGTAAATGTGGAGGGCCACTGGGGCTGCCAGGAGAGCGCTCGCTGTGCTGAGTGAAGCGGCCCCAGCACTTAACCCAGAGAGGGGAGAGAATGCATGCACTCACATGCACGCACACACACACACACACGCACAAACAAACACACGTCACATGCACATACACAAACACACACACATACACACACACAAACACACACACACACACACATACACACACACATACGCACGCACACACACACAAACACACATACGCACTAACACACAAAAACACATACTGCAGCACAGAAATATTGGTCTCTCAACGGAGACAAGGGTAAATGATTAGCCTGTCTGCAGTCTCTTGGCTGTTATTCTGCAGGCCGGTGGAGATGAGGTGTGTTATGGTTTGACCCGTGACAGAATGATGTCAGGGCCCTGGCTAAGCAGAAGCCACAAGAGAGGTGACCTTTGGAAGAAAGTGACTGTCGGGGTGAGGCGTGCTTTTTCAGAGCACATTGAACGGCTCTCCTATGGCAGTCACTGATGTTGTTACGCTTTTCACTCAAGTAAATGTAGGGTGAGATAATTAAGCTGTTATAGGTTATAGATCGAGTTTTGTTTTGACAGTCATTTCTGCACTCAGTGTACTATTTCACTCTCTCTCTCTTCCTCTCTCTTTTTTCTCTCTCTTCCTCTCTCTTTTCTCTCTCTCTCTTCCTCTGCGTGTTTGTGTGAGTCTCACAGAATACAGTAGTAACGTCATTCTTTCAAAAGAACACTTGGATGGTTTTCCTGTGAACACAAATTTAAATATGTTTTCAGATTATTTTTTTAAGAGCAATCAGGCACATGGCCTAGATTAAACTCCAAACGTGTGTGGTGTGTTCCTGTTGATTTGGGACAAGCTTTCAGGATAAGATAGGCCAACATAGAGACCATTTTTGAGATATTCATTCCCCAAAGTACTTTCATCTCCTTTACATGTCTCCATTGAAACTTGAAGAAAATGAGATTGCTCGCAGTCCTCCACCATAATGTCACATTTAAATTCACTTTGTTCTTGCTGGCAGATCAATGTGTCGTAAAAAACTTCTCTCCCTGATCTCTCTCTTTCTTTCTCTCTTCCTTTCTTTCTTTCTTTCTTTTCCTTTCTCTCTCTTTTTCTCTCTCACCAGTGTCACTAGGCCTGAAGCACAGTCCTTGAGCCCAGAGTCTCTTAAGTCACTGCAGTGACCTGTCTTGAGATGAGATTTGGTTTCCATGGCGACAGAGAGAATGTGCCAGGAAGACAGCCAGAGTGGGCTCATCCTTGGACATCAGCCTTCCGGAGGACCATACCTGTTCAATATCCTGACGAACCTGGAGTCGACTCATTAACATGGATGTGGAGTGCTGTCGGTGCTGTAGTGTATGTAGTGGACCTAGTAGGTGGGCAGGTGGATGCAGTTATTTTTAGTTGTCTCTGGCATCATTCTTTTGCGGACATTTTATGGACCGTGTGAAAGTGAAGTGTAACACAGGGTGTTACTGAAGGCAATAAGGTCAGTTGTGAAGCATCAGTGGGAAGCTGACGCATGTTTATTCATACTAGAAGTAAGGAAGAGAGCTAAGCACATGAAACGATTTTTTGGTGCTGTCAATTGTCTCAGAAAACAAGTAGCTACTCTGGGTGTTAGGTCCTATAGTGTAATTTTTATAAACCCAACAACAGTTGCAAAATGAAAGTTTGTTCACGTTACAAGAATGAATAATGAGCATGCGCAATAATTCTACAATCTAACTGATCATTTATATCAGGGGTTCCCAGCCTTTTTTGGCAGGTGACCCTATTTTGATGTCACAAAACGTAGGTGACCCCCATCATTCACAACATCTTTGTTGTAACATCCAGTCGAGATCAGTACTTTGATTTTCCCTCCCATCTGGATGTTTTGCCACTTTGTTTGGAACATTGAGCAAGCATGATTACATCAATCAAACATCTCATACGGTTTGTCTAAGTTTATTTTTATGTAGCCAGATTGTAATGAAGGATCCAATTAGTTACTTAACTTGGATATCATTGGGTTTTTAATATTTTATATTTAATGTATGTATGTTTTAATGTAATGTACTGGTCAATTGTAAAATACCCAGCATCTCAGACGACACAACAAAATAATGATTCACTGCTTATCATCCATGGCCATCTCATCTCTGTTATAACATGCGCTGGGTCTCAGCATGCTGACTAACTGCTAAGTATTAAAGTATAGGCCCTATGTGGAAAGGTTAAATTACTTCGAAATGGATACCAAAACTGGATGGAACTGGATTAATGAAATTAATTTACCATTTCAACTACCCACAATTCACAGTTGTGTACAAGCAAAGACAGATCATCCGTAACGTTACATTAACAGAGTTCATTCTGAAATTAAATGAGTGAATATCTCCCAGAGAAGGCTTGAACTGAGTTCAAAATAGGTAGATGTGTGCGTCCTCTGGATGCTCTTTGACAGGAGTGTAATGCAGCAGGTTTGCATGGAAATATTATCATTCCACAAAATTGGATGGAAGTAGACTGCAACCAAGCAGCAAATGAAATTGTCTTACAGTGCCTTCATGATTATGAGTGATGGCAGTAGAGATGGTGCATAGCATCCAACCAGTCAACTAGCTATTACAGAAAGAACCGGTTGTAGCTTGTAGTCTACATTTCAACATATTAAAATAATTTCCCCTTGATGAGGTTGTATGGGAGAAGATAGAGGTATAAATATAATGACAAAAGAGCATTTGGTCTTTTAAATGTTATCATATTATACTCCCTAGTCCCTACCACAACATTTATTATTAATAAACAAATTGAGTTGTTTGATCATCTAGTGATGCTGCATTTTAAAAAGTATCAAAAGAGCAGATGGCTTTTTTACAGTGTTACAAAAAATAATATCTCCTTTTTTCAGCAAGAGTGGTTGCTTCCTTTCTTTCAATTTCATTCATTCATGCAATCATTCACTCAACTGAGTGATGTTTTAAGTCCTTTCATATATGCTTCAGTAAAATCACTTACATTTGTTGATGCTAAAATGGTTCTGTGAGACTATTGTAATGAAAGGCATCTTTTCCCTTTGTTGAAATACAGGGGAACTTTACAGCGTTGCCTTGCAATTATATAAGCATTCAAAGGCCCTGCAGTAAACCTATGCTGTGAATATTTGCTCTCTAATTTGATTGGTCCAGAGGAAAACCCAGACCAGTCTGCATTTACAGCCACATCTTTCACAAAGGCGGAAGGCAGCCTCCAAATAAATAACTGCTGGCAGTTGAAGTCTCAGTGTTTGGAGAACAGCCCACTCATTTGTTGGATTCATCAATGAGTATTGCAATGGCTTGCATGCAGACCCACACACACACACTCACTCACACACACATTCACACACACACGCACACACACACGCACACACACACACTCACACACATGCACATACACACACCCTCACACACACACACCGCTGGTTATCAGTGGCTCTCAGTCAGCCACCCTGCATGGCTCCCACATGTGAGGAAGTCCCGACTAATCCACTGTCGAGCTCCCCCGTGTGCCCTGGTGTGGACGTGCATCTGTTGCTCTGGTGTCGGCGCGTGCGGCCTTGACTCCCAGGCAGACCTGTGGGTCTTAATTCCGGCAGTCTGTGGGGTGCATGTCTTCCGCCTGCTATGCCAAATGGATTTTCATTAAGCTCTCGGCTGTGGGCTGTGCCAAAACTTTGATTGAGGGGAACGTTTCATCTATTTTCAGTGGGTTTTTCTTCCGGCCCTCACTCTTGCTTCTTCTTCACTGTGTTGCCCACTTGGGCTGCATGTTGATGCCGTTTTTTCCCCCTTCTTCCTCTTGAAGGAATTACTTTTCCTGAATGTTTGGTCTTTGATGTTGGTGGATGAACAGAGCTCAGAGCAAAGAGGCGAAAAGCAATTCCAGACAGTGAGGCAGAAAAGGGGCCTCCCCACTTTGATCATTATAGCCGGGAATTTCTGATTTTCCATCAGCAAGTTGTCATGGTGGTAATATAGGATATAAGAATGCTCTTTTTGCTTTTTCCATTGCATCATTTACATCTGTTATCATGACACAGTAGTGAGAGACAGATCCTATCCTGGTCACCCGCCATCTACTCAAACAGCAAAGTGTTTGGTGGACAGGGGTATTACACAAGATCAAAAGGAAACAACAACAACCCTGTCTCTATCTCCATGGCAACATCTGTATCACATACCGGCATGTCCTCTCGATGCACCCATAACTTGATCTTATCTGGCTTTCAGTGTTCAGTCATGTTTCTCTCATCACCCTCTTTCCATTCCACTCTTTCCATATCTCTCGCCTCCATTATTTTCCACTCTTTCTGTGCTTTCACGTTTTTTTTTTTTTTTTTTAGATCTTGCCAGATGTGAGTAAGCCACCTATAACCCAAATCTGTCGTCCCTAACACAGACTCAGTTTCTTGCCAGAATCCTCCACTAGAGATTGTAGGCCAACATTTCAACACAAGTAAGATTTTCTCCCCAATGCCATGAGAGTGGGGGGTGTGGGGGTGGAGCTTAGAGAAAGATAATTCCAGTGATTGTTGGTCAGAACAACACCTACGTGACGGTGCTGGGCGCCTCTGAATGGTATCCTGGGTTCCCATCGCTCGCCAGATTTTGTGGCAGATTTTCAACAAGCGCGTGTTTCTCATTTATCATAAGGCCCGAACTCTTGGGAGTGGATCTGCAAGAGATGGATGGGTCCACTTTACTGGCCGTCTGCCCCTACTCTTCACTAGCACCTCCACCCCCACAGAACTCTCTAGATGGATGAGCCTACTTGTTTATCCCCTGAATGACATCACCAAATGTGTGTCAAGTTATGTTAGGTAAAAGTCATGTCAGTCAACAGTCGCTTATCGTATCTACTACCCTATTGGATAAGGAAGTGGGAGGGGGAAAGGGAAGTTTGTGTCTTGCATGGTTGCAACATTTATGTTCTGATCTTGTTATGGCTGGAAAATGTTTTCTGAGAGATGACTCTTACTGACAGACCTTGAGATTATGATTCACGCTATCTTGAATGTGTGTACAGAAATGCCCATCAATTGTATGTGGCTATGCACAGACATGTAGAGGCACAAATATGAACATGCACCTTATCCTTCCACCTGCCTCTCTGTTAATAACATACCCTCTCTACATAAAGTCTGGGCTCAGACAATACCCCTTGTTGTCTAGCAGAAGCGGCGCAGGAGTTAGCCGTTGGCTCCCACAGCCTCCAGACTGAGAGGGGTTGATGATGATTGATTACCGGGGTGTAGGTAGGCCAGTGCTGGGCTGTTGATTGCCACATGGGAGCTGGAGGATGAGAACCGCAGAGCCGACGCAGCAGAAAAAGCACCTCGGCACCAAACAGCGGGGCTATTGTGTTAAGAAATCAACAACATCCAAAAACAAAGCACCAAGAAAACACTTTCAGAGAAATTCTCATTCATCAACGTTTATAATTTGTCTGGTAAAGTTCCACAATTTGTAAGGCACTGACAGCTATGAAAAAAGTAAAAAAAAATTTTTTTTTTCAGCGAGGGTTGTGACCACCATCTGTCCTAATGCGATTTTGAAAGGCCAGTTGGACTAGTCCTAGGAGTCCGACCCTCCAGCGTTGCTGTTTTGTCCCCTTCTAAAAGGTTGGTTTTGTTACATTGCCTAAATGTTTTGGCAGAATCTCTAATCCAGTTCAATGATCCATCTTCTGTGGGACTTCCATTCCATCTGCCACAGATTGAAGGCAAACATCTGCTGAGGAGAGACGCACCTTCATGATTAAGCCCAAGACATGATCATGAATAAGCTGAAAAATTGGTTCCAGCTTTAACATTCACATCATTTTACTTTCCCCATCCAACAAACAGACACTTGTAAGTCAGTGATTTCACTCTTAAAGATGCACTCCAGCAGTTTATAACGCCCCTATATCTCTTCTCTGTTCCTTTAAAGTCTACATTCATAAATAGTTTTCATGAAAATATTCCCCTCAAAAATCCCCTGGCTTACATGTATTACTTCACACCTTCTTCCTGATTTCCAAAATGGCGCTCTAACTGGCCCCGCTCCCTCTCCACACACTGTTCACCTGCTACTGGCTGCTGCAGCTGGCATGTTAGCTAGCTTGTTTGTGTGAAGAATGGCACTCAGGATTGGTTCTGTGCCCTTAACACACTCATGGACTGATGATGCCTGAATTAGCCCACATGGGCTGTGATTTGGATCTATGTTCCAATGCTCCATGCAGAAATCCTTTGTTATGACATTAACTGCTTATTTCACTGATGATTTGTCTTGATGACATCCTAAAACATGTCTTGAGACATCCTACGGACATGTTTACAAGGCTAAAAACTTGATTTTCACCAGAGGTGGTCTTTAACTCTCGTTATTAGAGCAAAAGGAAGCTGCCCAAATGCCTTTCCACACAAACACACACACACACAAACACACACACAGATTTTTCATCCTATCCCTCCAAGGGCAGAATGGATGTCTGTATGCGTCACAGGTGCTTACATGGACACATCACATATAGTGTTTCTCACTGTTGGACAGGAGGCTTCTAAAAGGTTTTCCCCGAACGGGTTGGAGGGGGGCTGCATAGCGGCCATGCCTGCCTGGGAGGATGTGTCAGACGGAGACGGTGTTTAAGGCACTGAAGTATTGAATTATTTCCTGACAGCAGTGGCGACCTCTCCGCTCGCGGGGGGTCAGTGGCCGAATGACAGAGATAGATTCAGTCGTTCCGCCTGTCGTTGCGGTGAGCGAGGTCCGCCTGCTCCGGGGTCGGATTAAGAACGGGAGTAACAATCTCATCAGCCCCCAACACCCCCCCCCCTTCCTAACCCCTCCAAGCGCTGCAAGATTGTCCAGCACGGCCGGGCCATTTTGCACCAAGTCAAAGGCCACTCTATTCAGTGACTGACGTAGCTGCCAAAAGCTCCAAGACTCCACTGTGCCATTTACTGCAAGCATTTAAGCAGTGTTTACAACAGTGTTTGTTTTATCTGGAAGCAAGCCAAAAAAATACACCTCCTGAAAGTTCTGAGCGTGTTCCAGAAACCTAATAAGATGACATGCACCTGTAGTTGTTTGTTTGACTGACTGACTGACTTTTATTGTTGAGGACATAGTCAGATTTCTCCAACGACTCTTGAACTAAAAAACAACAAGCAGGTATGGCTATACTGAAGGTTATTCTACAGTGTCTGACAAACGTGGCTTTAATTCAATGGCAGCTGCTGCTGTATACTACTGTCGGTGAAGTGAGACATCTGCAGCAGTGCTCTGTAAAGTGGTGCCGGTAATAAGGCGTAGATCATTGGCACTTTTCCATCTGGAGATCAGAAAGAAGTGCGATGTAATTTCCATTTCCCTGTAGTTTAGCCCCAAGGCTGAGAGGGAAAATAAGTGAGATAAGAAAATGCATGGGCTTTCTGTATTTTGTTTTCCTGCCAGTTAACTGCTTTGGTTTTGTGGTTTGATGAGCAATCAACATCCAGGGTTTCCTCAGATCTAAATGCATAGATTAGTTTAAAACTAAATAAAGTAATTCATATTTCATGCCAGAATTATTTATACTGCACAAGATATCAAAATAATAATGATAATGTGTACTTGTAATATAGTTAATCTGAAATTCACAGCAAGTAGGCCTACTGCACATTTCCACTCATTATATGCAATGGATAATTCAATAGTGGCCTATTCTTCACCTTGATATGCACCCATATGCAAGCTGAATAATGCAGATGGACATAAAGATAATGTCTAATGCTAAATTAAGCATTTGGTTAAAGGAGAATTCTGGTGTGATATTGACCTAAAGTGTGTTGAAACATGATACCGAGTGTGAACGTATGTCTCATAGCCCATCTCGGCTTGTCCCCTGCACTCCAAAATCTGGCACTAGTTAGCCGATGCTACCAACAGCTTTTTCAATGGTGGTGCTTCGGCATCGGGCTAGCCATGCAAATACATCACTGTTTTACACCATTTACGAGGCTCAATGTATCTCCACACTTCATTGGTAGATCAGATTCAAAAAAATAAGGTATGATGCAGGGATCAGTTGATGCTACCCCCATTCATCCTATACAAATTATCTCCTAAATTTCCCAAAAAATCAAAATATTTTGGTCCTGGTGTCCATTATAATGGACATTCATAAAGTCACTATTATTTCAAAATGTAAATAACTTCTTTCAAAATGAATCATATGATTCCTGACATTTTCACTAACAAGACCATATATTGCCATCATAATGAATGCTTAATAAGAAGACACTATTTGACTTATCTCTCCTCCTTCTATAAAATGTGCTTGTTTTGATGTCAACCATTTTTGAGAACCAGGAAGAGGAGGTTCGCAACCCAGCCAATCACATGATATATCTTTAAAAAGCCCAGGATGTCCTCTTTAAAAGACCACAGGAATTGATAGAATAGCTCAAAGGGGTAAAGGGGTATGCTTCTAGAACTTATGTCCACTACAGAGGACATAGGTCTATGGATTGGTTCTCAGGAGGCTAGAGGGGTCATCGCAAAATGTTTTGCATGTTGAGAGAATATGCGCTCGTTTTACTACATTGTGCACTCATTTTACTAAATCGTACGCTCGTTTTACTAAATTGTGCGCTCGGTTTACTAAATCGTGTGCACAATTTACTATATTGTATAGTGTGAGCTCATTTTACTAAATTGAGCTCTCATTTTAAGCATAGTAAAACGAGGGCACAATTTATTAAACGAAAGACTATTTACTAAAACGAAGCACGATTTACATTTATAAAAACGAGACACAATTTTATTAAACGAGCACAATTTGTAAACTACTTAAATATTGTCTTGAATTTGTAAAAAGCACGCGTTATAGTAGGCATTCAATATTGTCTTGACACGAATAATTAAACATGAGCCATCCACGTTATATCTGTAGGAGTTTGGTGATCTCAGGGCACCATCTCAGGATCAGTGTCGTCATCAGAGTGGGAGGATGCAGCAGAGCACTCTGGAGCAGCAGGTAGAGGAAGGCGGGACATGCAGTCAGCTGGAGCGTTTTCGGCACCTGGGCGGTAGATGATGTCGTAGTTGTAGCACATGAGATGCGCAGACCATCTTAACACACGGAGACCGGCGCGGCTGACCCCTTTGGTGGTAAGTAGGGTCGTCAACGCCTGGTGGTCGGTTCACAGAGTAAAGCGGCGTCCCTAGAGGTAAGTACGCCATCGCTCGACAGCCCACACGCATGCAAGGGCTTTCTTTTCAACTGTGGCATATTTGCGTTCAGCAGCAGACAGAGTTCGGGACGCATACGCCACAGTCCTTTCGACGTCGTCTGGGCCCACTTGTGAAAGCACACCTCCTAGGCCGTAGTCGGAGGCATCTGTAGACACGATTGTAGGCAGTGTAGGGTCAAACAGAGCTAGAGCCTGACTGTCGATCAGCATTCTCTTGACAGTGTCGAAGCTAGCTTGTGCCTCAGCAGTCCATTGAAAAGCACTGTCAGGCCCTCTCAGGCATGCTCGCATTGGTTCCACCACAGTGGCATGGTTCTGCAGGAACTTGGAGTGCCATGAGAGCAGTCCGAGGAAGGAGCGAAGAGTTGAGGCGTCGGTAGGTGCAGGTGCGTCAGCAATGGCCTGAATGCTTTCAGGGTCAGGGTGTAGTCCATCCGCTGACACGACGTGTCCCAGGAACGGCAGTTTGAGCTGGCGGAAGCGGCACTTGTCATTGTTCAGTTGTAGGCCAGCAGTTCTCAGGCGATGCAGTACAGCAGCTAAAGCCTTGTCGTGAGCAGGCATGTCGCATCCATGAATGATGATGTCATCCAGATAGCACTGCACCCCCGACAGGCCATCCAGAACAACGCTCATCATTTTCTGGAAAGCGGCAGGAGCTGAAGCAAGCCCGTATGGCACACGACGGTAGCGAAACAGGCCTTCATGGGTAATAAAGGCTGTTAGGTCACGGCTCTGTTCATGTAGTGGCATCTGGTGGTACGCACTAGCCAGGTCAATTGTGGAGAAGACGGTGGCACCCTTTAAGCTGGACAGCAGATCATCCATGTGAGGCAGTGGGTGTGCGTCAATGATCACCGCCTTGTTTGGTTCACGCAGATAAGTGCACATGCGTATTTTGCCTGACTTTTTCTGTGTGACAACGATTGGTGACACCCAGGGTGAAGCATCAATGCGCTCAATTACGCCCGCTGCCAGTAGGTTGTTCAGTTCCTGTGTCACTGCATCTCGAACTGACAGAGGCAGGCGGCGGAGCTTTTGGCGCACTGGTTTGACGGTGCCATTCATTTTCACAATAGATGAACAAAGTTCTTTGCACAGCCGATGATGGATGGTGTAGGTGTAGGTGTAGGTGTGGCAGTGGCACATTCCAGCACAGGAGCAGTAGGAGGCAGGACTCTGTTGTGCTGGATGCGCACCTGTAGTGATGCTATGAGGTCTCGCCCAAGCAGTGGAGTTCCGTTGGTCACAATGTAGAATGTGCATGCAACTGTGCGGCCATGTAGGGACACATTCGCGGACATGCAGCCAAGGACAGGGATGTGTGTTTTTGAATAAGACACAAGACTGACTTTGGGCTGAGTCAGCTGAACGTGGTTGAAGTGGCGCACATAGAGACATAGAGAGATGTGGTAGTATGGAGACAGAAGACCCAGAGTCCATGACTAAGTCAACTGTGCATGGCTGTGACTGTTCGGTTGCAATCTCCACAGTCAAAATCCAAAATCACAGGTTGAAGCAAGGTCACGCAACGCAGCAACATACTGTAGGATCGGTTCATGAGAAGCCTGCACTCGTTTACGGAATGCATGGCGCTCTGCAACTGTGTTAGTCTTTGGAGTAAAGTATTTTTCCAATGCAGCCAAAGCAGTGTCGTAAGTAATACCTGTATCCGGCAGTGAGTAAAACAGTCTCTGTCCCTCCGAGCCAAGGCAGTGTAGCAGTATTGCCCTCTTCCTTGCAACCGGCCATTCAGCACCAGTCGCATTGATCACTAGCAGGTCGTTTTCGAAGATTTTCTTCCATGTTTTAAAAGGCATCGCAGGCTTATCCGTGCATGGTAAGAAGAAGGTCGGGAAGGGAACGTTAGCAGCCATCATCGTAGCAGAAAAGTAGTCGTAATCTCGTCGCCAATTTTGTAATGTTTTGTGTAATAAATGACGGCGGGAACAAGCGTGCGTTTCAGCATTTACTTAACGTTCTTCAAGGGCATAAACATACATGCTTCTCCTAGCAACATACAGTACACGGAGATACATCCTGCATTAAAATAAGAGCACAGGACACAACAAATTGTTTGGGAGCTTGTCGCTGTGATGTGCTTTGATTGCCTTCTAGACTTCACAGTTAAGTCAACAATCCAGGAGATAGTGGAAACCGGCCATTACAACAGAGCCCGAGTAGCCTTTGTAGCCTAGTAGAATTTCCCCATTATGGGTCTCCATAGCTGGCGGTTGACACCACAGGTGCCCCTGCTACAAAGAGTAGAAGTCCGCTATAAACCATGACCACCTAAAGTCTTTAATTAGCTGCCTACAGTTATCATCACATTACCAATATGAACTGTTACAGACAGCTGTAGGCCTAGTCCATGTCAAGGTAACACGAAGTTGCCACCACAGGACAGCGAGCGGTGAGAAAATGTCGGGAATTACTAAATGTGAGCACGAAATACATATTTCGAGAGCTCAATTTAGGCCTACAACGGGGTCACGTTGTATTAATTTGAGGGCTCAATTAAAGGAAAACTTGCTCACATTTTATTAATTCGAGGGCTCAATTAAAGGAAAACGTGCTCACAAATTATCACGACCAGAAAAAATATCACTTAAAGTGAGCTCTCCCGGGCTCCGTATTCCTGGGCCCAGCAGTTAATAATAATTATTATTATTATTAGAACAATAGGCAGTAATTTCAATAGGCCCTTGGCTATGTATGCTTTTTAAAAGTTTATATTTTTAGGCTATTAATAATAATATAGGCATAATGATCATTTTAATAATAACGTCACAGTCTATTGAACGTATAGCCTACTAATTAATCAGTGAAGCATAAATCGCCAACTGAGCAAATATGAACAAATAAGTTACACATTTAATGAAACACACCGAATACATATAAATACTAGCCAATACTTACATTTGTTGTAACGCGACAGGGTGGTGTGACAGAATCGACATCTGCATTTCGGATCTTGCAGTCGTGGGTTCGGGCTCGGATAATGTTCAATTTACAATGGTATTGGAATCTTGAATTATCCTAGAAATCTAGACGCGCCCCTAGCGGCTGCCAGGGCTAGTCTAGCAACTCTCCGTTGGCTTGTGAGCTCCAGAAATCAAACTCAATCAGGCCATTGAATTGGCCTGTATAGAGTCTTTAGGTGGGCTTAACATAATGATTGATGGCAGAGTTGCAACGGTTTGGCTTGAATTCCCTGCTACTTGAAAACAAATAAGATGGATGTTGCTTTTTGGTGAACAGTGTGACACGAAGTTTGCTTTTTATTAAGTTGGCAAACGTTTGAACTAGCCAACTAGCTCCGCTGGTGGGGAAACGATGGGACTCATAGCTGCCACTGTCCTATTGCGTGCAGAGGGAATTTGAAAGAAAACTGATTATCCCGCCCCTCGGACTGAGCACTGCGAACGGTGAGTGCCCAGACCCTACATTTTAATGTGGGTCTGGCTCGTCAGGCTAATCTTGGATAGGCTAAATCATTAAATATTCCTATGATCGATTAGAACCTGTAGTCCTAGTTTTAACTAATGATTAGACCATATGCTTACTAGCCAACCTTATAGGCCCACAGTAGCCTAGTTCTGTGGTCCAGTGATATTTTTTTTTTTTTCATATGCACTCTTCCAACACGATACCATAGTTGTCTATAAGCTACGCAAATTGAACAGAGGTCACGCACTGTTTCAATGAATAAGGCAAATAAACTAACACTGATAATGAATACCACTTTGCTTGATTGCATTTACAAGCCGTTGTAGCTCGATGAGATCGGCTCTTGATTGAACATGGTTACTGATATTCACTGGAATTTGTAATGGGTTCGAGTCGCGTTGTCCCTACTGCTTTTGTGTGTTATTTGTCTGAAAATGCGCAGGGACATTATGAATGGCTTAGGATAAATGTATATTATGTTCTATGAAAATTGGAATGGTTAGATTAGATTAAACTTTATTGTCATTGTGCAGAGCACAAGTACAAAGACAACCAAATGCAGTTTGCATCTAACCAGAAAGGTGCCAAAAAGGCAGAAAAGTGCAATGTGATATATAAAGTATAGACAGGTGGTGCATAGACAGCTCAAGAAATATAATAGTGCAGGGTAGACAGTAGTATACAGTTGGTTTGCAGAAGGTGGTTTAGAGCATATATGGGCAACATACGGCCCGTGGGCTTTCCCTGACCGGCCTGCGTAAGGTCCGTGAAAATAGTCAAGAGCCTAGCATAGAGATAATGCATGCAAATCAATATCGTTGTTTTTATTTTGAAAGCGACTGCTATTTGTACGCCCATACATTTGTGCGTGGATGCATACGACGTAAACACCCTCACTGATGTGCTAGTGAATTTATGCTTCTGCGTCGACACAATGCAGTTGCCTTTACGTCGGCGTAAACCTTTCAAAGTTTTGTGTCTTTTATGTCTGCGTCGTAGCCTAGAAATCTAGACGCACCCTAGCGGCGGCATATTAATTTGCTCAGCCTGTAGGTCTAGTATCAAACCATAGGGATTTCTATTGGCTAACACCCTGGATGTTATTTTGTTAGAGAGTCTTAAGGCGGGCTTAACAGGATAAAGACAGTCCTGCGACTGTGAACAACAAGGAAGGTGGCTATGGTGAACGAAGAGCGGTTGTTTGAATCGGCGTTGGCGTCAACTTTGGAGGAGTTGGACTTGTGCTTTTCTTTGAAAGTTGAGCAACACAATGCACTTAAGTCATTACTTTCGAAGAAGGATGTATTTGCCGCTTTTGCCGACCGGATAACGGATATGGTCGTGGCGCTGGCCTATTGCATGCCTAGGCAGTTTGAAAGACAATTCTCTGCCGCCCCTTGGATTAAGCAAGGTGAATGGTTTGATTCCAGACTATACAATGATTTCAATGATATAGGATGGCCGTTACTGGCAGATAGACAGTTTACAATCAGATAACCCCTATTGTATCCAAAATATGTCTGGAGTTCATTTGCAAAGCTTATGTTAGCGAACTAGTATGATGCTACTACCCACAGGTTGCTTGAAGCAGCCGGCTCAACACACAGAGCGAGTTGACCAATCACAATGGCATAAAGTTAAAGCAAAAACATAGCCTACATTTTTTAAATAGTTTTCTTTGTGCATGTTGATTAACTAATGACAGCCTACTATTGTCTGCTCCACATTTTCGTAGTCTAATTCTGCATAGGGTTAATTTAATGATGGGAATGATTTAATGATGAAATATTGCTGAGTGTTGATGAAATGGTGGCACAGGCCTATCGGTTGTACTGACTCCTTCACATTTTCATGACCTAGCCCAATTATATAGATATTGAAGTACTTTTTTATATCAGTCTTTGAAAACTGAAAAAAAAATGTCAATGTCAAAAAATCATTTTCGAGAATGAGGATTAAATACTGGACATAGATTAAATATTGCTGTTTTTTCCTTTTCATCTGCTAGTAAACAAAACCATATGATTTCTTAATGTTTACAAGAACAGAATAGAATTGAACAGAATTTTCTTGAGTGCCGGTATTTTATGCCCTCTTCAACAGTCCCAGTTTTTTCCAATGTTGCCCACCCCTGGTTTAGAGTGATATAAATGAAATATAAATATGTGCAGTGTCTTAGCAGTTACCTTACAGTTAGAGCAGAATAAATATGGATATGTAATATGAACAATGTTGAACAACATGTTGTTGTGTAAGTGCTTTGGGTTTCACTTTGTGTTATGTTGCCCTTGTTATGTGTTTTCATTGTGACACTGAAAACTGAATACTGTTACTGTACCACACACAAGTATTTCATGATATTTTAAATGAACAGATACAATGTTTTTTTTACCATTACTTTTCATCCATTGTAGTTAAGAAGTTGTATGTTGTATCCCAGCCACAAAATTACAGTTCACATAGCACAAAATGTTTTAATTCTCAAATGGTTATAGGATCTGCGCCAGCTGTACCAACATACACACACAGACACACACACACACTCACACACAGTGTTACTGTAGGCGTTGTTGTGGAGAGGGCCCTGGGCATGTGGAAATGGCGCTTTAGGTGTGTGAGCAAATCTGCTGGTGGCCTGAAGCTCCATCCTGCAAAGGCGTGCAGTGTAGTTTTGGTGACGGCGCTTCTGCACAACATGGCCCTTCAGGATCACATCCCACTGCCGGCTGATGAGGAGCTGTTAGTGGAGGAGGTGGAAGAGGCCATTCCAGTGGCTGCTGCACACCTTCCTGCTGGCCTAGAAGCACGCCGGGAATTAGTTGCACATATGTTTGGCCCCTAAACACCCACTCCCCACAATTCCCTGCCACATTTCCTGATTTTTTTCCCCTTTGTTTATGTTTGATTTGCAGATGACACAGTGATCTTGGGCCTGATTAGTAACAACAATGAACAGCTCTACTTGGATCAGGTTGATGAGGTGGAACAGTGGTGTCAATCTAACAGCTTGACACTGAATATCACTAAAACCAAGGAAATGGTAGTGGATTACAGGCAGGCAGAACTACAGCAGAACTACAGTTAGACCCACAAGTTTTAAATACCTTGGTGTCCACATTACTGAAAACTTAACATGGACTGTTAACACTCAATATGTTCTGAAGAAGTCCAGACAACGACTCTACTTCCTTCGTCAGCTAAGGAAATTCAAAGTTTCTACATCCATCATGAAGGCCTTCTACACTTCAGCGGTTGAGAGTGTTCTAACTGGTAGCATCATCACCTGGTATGGGAACTCCACAGTTAGAGATTGTAGTACTCTGCAGAGAGTAGTGCGCTCAGCTGAACGTACTATAAGAACTCAACTCCCTGCTCTACAAGATATCTATTCCAGAAGAGTACTCCTAAGAGCCCAAAAGATTCTGAAGGACTCTTCTCATCCTAACAATGGATTATTCCTACCGCTGAAATCAAGAAGGCTTATATGTAGTCACAAAGTCAGAACTGAGAGAAGTTTTATCTCCAGAACTGAGAGCCATCCTAACTCTGAACTCCCACACACACACACACTCCTCAGCACACACACACTGAACCTCACACATGACTTTTCCTCCTCAGCACACACACACATCCCACACCCTTTTATGCTTTTTACAGACCTCCCTTTATTTATTTTCTTATTTCATCACACATCAAAACACACACACACACACACACACACACACACATATCATGACTTTCTCCAACTTTTGCACATCTCCATAGAACTTTTATTTATTATTTTTGATTTCTCATCATCTATCTACCCATGTCCTTGATTGCCTAGCCTTTCTGCCCCCCCCACCCCCCCCCCAACACCCACACACACAAAAACACACACACTTAATCAAATCACTCACATACATACAGCACACTGCTTGCTACAGTCATCTACATACTTGCTGCATACACTGCCCCCCTTTACATACACAGCACATTGTCTTTCAGGATCTTCTCCAACACACATCCTCTACATACTTTACAGCATACTGCCCTCACCTACCCACACACACACACACACACACACACACACACACAGTCACTGCTCCACCCCCTCCTGCCACACACACACATCTTCACTGTCATCACTCACATACATCATACATACAGTACTTGCTTGCAATAGTAAGTCCCTTCACCATACTTGCAGTACACTCCCCCCTCTCCCCTACTGTACATACACAGCACATTATTTCATCAGGAAGCTTCTCCAACACACATCCCCAACATACTTACAGCACACTGACCCCCCAATACACAGCACATTGTCTTATGAGGAAGCTTCTCCAACACACATATTGCACACTGCCATCTCCCCACATACACAACACACTATCCCATCTCCCCCTGTCATCCCCCCAAACACACACACCAAGACCCCTGGCAGTTTGGTTAGCCCTTGAGCAGTGGATCTGCCCCAAGGTTTCTTCCTTGGTAAGGGAGTTTTTCCTTGCCCTGTTGCTCTTGGGGTGCTCCTTGTTGGTGCCCCTGCCCCCCAATCTCCCCACCTTTTTATGCAGCCCTGCTTAATTTTAAACCCTTCTACTGCCCCCCCCCATAAATGCACAAATAGGCTGACACCAGACAAAATTTCACTGCATTTCTTACTTCCAGTAACTATATGCATGTGACAATAAACTTCCTTGTATCCTTGTATCCTTGTTTGTTTATTATAAATTGTCCCGTTTTGTTTCTGTTTTTTACATTTCTTTTAGTTTGGTGGGGGTGGGGGGTAAATGTACTTAACTTTCCTACCATCACTTTCTCTCCATGATCCCTCCCACACACACACACACGTTTCCTATGAGCCATGACATCAAAATACATACACAGATTAAAAGGTCACAAAGCAAAGGCAACTTACCATTTTTCCGACTCCCATGACAGGTCTACGCATACCTGGGCCTGGGAAAATCATGTCACATTTTGACACTGACCACAGCACTCTGCATGCTCACTTATCCCTCCTCTCTCTCAATTTCCCATCTTCTACATTCCCCTGTAACACTAACACTGGGTAGGTCAGAATACACGATAAAAAAAAGGGAACTGTCATTCCATTCTCACCATATCTCATCAGCCAGCTGCATTTTTCTTTAGCGGAGGGTTGGGCCACACAAGAAAGTACTCTTAACTACAACACATGGCATTACCGGTAAAAGTCAATAAGAACTTGTCTGTCTTCATGCCTTAACCAATGCCTTTCATTCTCACCACAACTATGGTGATAAGCAGGCTCCTTATCTCCTAGCACATCCGTCAAATTAAAACTTGTGTCCATCATAATGACACATACACCAGTGCTCACAAATACATTAGATAACTTTCACCTCATTGTGAATTTCATAAACAGGTGGCAGATATTGCCTGACTGGGTAACAAGAGCCACTCTCTCTCTCTCTCTCTCTCTCCCCTCTCTCTCTCTCTCTCTCTCTCTCAATTTCTCATCTTCTTCACTCCTCTCTAACACTAACACTTAACTACATTACACTGGGTAATGACCTGGTAAGGCAAACAGATTAATTTCTCGTACATTCATGAATGTACTACATACACCCTGTTCTCATTTTCAGAGGAAGAGACTCTCTCGCACATGAAGAACAACACCAGGACACCACATATTTAAAAAAGAAACTGATTTAATTTCTATTGGCTGTCTTCCATATGACGGACGATGTTGCCATGGTTTCTTGAACCCACCTTTATGGTGAATCCCAGAACATTTGTAATTACATTCCCATCTGTCTCTCCTCACAATCCTCCATTCATCATCATCACAACAATTTCATTAGTTTCCCGCACATTAAGACCACTGCGCCATAATTGGACAGAGACGGGGATTAGAACAGCACGACTCTCTAACTGCGTTTGACAAGGTTAATCCCTCAAACTTATTTTTTTTGTTTGTTTGCCTGTTTTTGTGGTTTTTTCCCCCCCGTTGTTGTTGCTTATACAGAAATCTTTTTGAGGCGGGGGTGTTTTTAAGGAAGGCACTTCATCAAAGCTTCCTGCCTGGCGTCTGAGGAAAGGCTAGTCTCACCCCCTGCGGTTGCATTTTTTCGGCACACTGACCCCCTCTCGTCTGCCTTTTCTCTCTCTCTTTCTCACAATACCCTTGGCATGGGCAGAGGACTCCTGTGGAGAGGACAGGGGCCACTCAGGCCCTCATAAGGAAATGTAATTAGACTCATCCTTCTGATATGGCCATGGCGAGCAGGAGTGGGCTGGCAAGGGGGAGACGATGCCTGTCATGGTGACGCAGCCAAACTGCCTGGCTGAGGCAGTCATGACAGGGGCTAGGGGGTAAAGGAGGCTTTGAGTCATAATTTAACCCATCAGACAGCCGCCCGGGCGGAGATTCCGCCGCTACTAAAATTTCCCTCAGAACTTCTCACCCACAAATTACCAACAGCATTGTAGCTAGAGAATCATGCATTCAGTAGGGCCCCAACATGTGTGTGTGTGTTTGTGTGTGTGTGTGTGTGATAACAATCGAAATTAAAAGGGGGTTGGAGGATGAAAAAAAAAAGATGAATAATATGTGTAAAAACAGAATCTCACCCCAGATGCCTGCATGGTCATGGCAGCCGTGGCCTACTGGTTAGCGCTTCGGACTTGTAACCGGAGGGTTGCCGGTTCGAACCCCGACCAGTAGGCACGGCTGAAGTGCCCTTGAGCAAGGCACCTAACCCCGAGCTGTTGTTACAGTCAGCTCACTGTGTGTTTCACTAATTCATGGATTGGGATAAATGCAGAGACCAAATTTCCCTCACAGGATCAAAAGAGTGTATATACGCTGGCTCCCTCCCAAGGCGTGTCACAATGGGAAGTCACGGAGAGATGCTGTGGGACACAGGGCCCATTTTTTGTAATACTGCAATATTTTGCAAAGTGTGCTTGAGAAGCATTCAGTAGGCCTATACTATGCAGGTTCAGGTATTTTTGGCGAGTATAGAGCTCCCTCTAGGCTCGGGATGTATTTATATGTTACTCTGCTATTGTAAATAGCAAACTTCTCACGACTTATCCCCTACAATGCAAATGCTTTTGTTGTGGAGGTGTAGGATTAACAACAGGCAAAAACTATCTCCAAAGAGCTATATACTGACAAGGTAATGCTTCACGATCCTCGTGAGGTTTGACAGGGCACCGCTCTTGGAAGTGAATTTTCTCAGTAGGGACTTGCTTGCTACGTCTATGCTGTATAGCTATGCTAGGTGAACGATTTGCCTACAAGTTCGTTTACCATCAAATTGGCTTCATAAAGGTGAAAATCTTGCATAGTGTGCCAGTGGAAATGGAAACAGCTTTGGGTGGATGTTTGTGGTAGGCCTACTGTTTGAGATAGAATCAGGTTGACTAATTGTACAATAGAGAGATCTGTAGGAAATATGTCACAAGATAAGATACAACCACACAACTTTATAGTCAGCCTATAGCTTTTATAACATAAAAGATGACATGCTGACAATACATCATCTCGAGCCTTCACAGCTTTACACAGAATATTTAGTGTGGCTTGAGCTACCATATGAAACTCATCCTAGAATCATAAAATAGCTGTTCATCAATACAATTAAATTCACATTCAGTCGCACTAAGATTTGCAGGTGTGTGAAGCTATGCTGCCACCTGCCTCCCATCACTCAATTGATGTAATTATATGAATTGCCTCTGCTGTCTGCAAGTCATCCACAATTCTCAGTGCATTACATTTGTTTCAAAAGGTAAGCTAATAAATTGTCATGCCATAAACAGCTCCATAAACAGGAGGGGATCACATGCAGCAGCAGGAACAGCACTGCCCGACACTGCGAAAGGCCACACGTGATGCTGTTTAAAGGCTAATTATCCTATCCGATTGCTCCACGTTATCGTCTTACATGTAGCCTAGTTATATGGTCATAAACAATAATTATTACTTATAAGTGTACCCTCCGAAATAAGGTGATGACATATCATCCAATTATCAAAGCTCACATTCATTGGGTTACATTTCTACTAGCCCAGGCTACATGGTAGGATTTCGGCTTTGTTAATTGGTTGATTAATTAAGCGCAGCTGATACATGGTCCAAGTGCAGGTTCTCCCTATCAGTAATTAAAAAAACACGCCCAGAAAGACAAGTATAAAACACAATGACTTCTAGGCCTCAAATATCACTTGCGCTTTTCTCTTTGCAACACACGTTGTGGTGACAATAGCATCATTCGAAATGGCATCTGGCGGCCTCCAGATCCTGGGCACTACTTTGGCGATTATTGGCTGGATTGGCAACATCATCATTTGCGCTCTGCCTATGTGGAAAGTGACTGCATTTATTGGCAACAACATCGTCACGGCGCAGACCTTCTGGGAAGGCCTGTGGATGAACTGCGTGCAGCAGAGCACCGGACAGATGCAATGTAAGGTCTACGACTCCATGCTGGCTCTCCCACAGGACCTACAGGCTGCACGTGCACTAGTCGTCATTTCTATCCTGGTGACCGTGATGGGTATTCTGTTAGCCGTCGCTGGAGGGAAATGCACCAACTGTCTGGAGAATGGCGCAGGCAAGGCCAGAGTTGTCATCGCAGCTGGGGTGTTCTTTCTGGTCGCCGGCGTCCTCACTTTGATCCCGGTCTCTTGGTCCGCCCACTCTGTCATCAGGGATTTCTACAACCCCGTCCTCGTCGACGCGCAAAGACGGGAGCTGGGCGCATCTCTGTTTATCGGTTGGGGATCCGCCGGACTGCTGTTTCTAGGAGGAGCCCTTCTCTGTTGCCAGTGCCCCAGGAATGACGACCGCGGCTACTCTGCCAAGTATTCGGCTCCAAGGTCAACATCTAGCGGGAGAGCCTACGTGTGATACAAAGGTTACGAACTCTACTCTTTACGGTGGAGACATTGGGTAAACTTATTTTACTGGGCATGTTCACCTTTCTCTTTTATTTGAATAAATTATTGAATTTTAAGCATTCTTGGTGTACATTTTTCTACCCTCGTGTTATACCAGTGTCTGCATTTTTATCCTTCATCCTTGCAACCAATGCGCTTTTGTTTGGTTTTCTGCAGATTGGCTACAGGTCTCAAAATTAGAATATTGTGAAAAGATTAAAAAGTGACTCCTGAATATCCAGGAGAGCTATTTCAAGGCATATATATATATATTTATATATATAATATTTGTGTTTTGTGTTTTGATTACGACTTACAACTCATGAGACTCAAATCCGTTTTTCAAAATATTAGAGTAACAGTGATTTAGAATGGTTTCCTGAGCCTTCAATCTCTTAGCTAGATATTTAGCCTTCATCATTACCAGTCAGACTGTGGTGAATTTAAGTGGCAGGCCACTTAAATCTCAATTGCTAACAGGTTCATCTGGGTTCTCCCAGGCTACATGGAGGATGTTCCGATTAAGAATCTGTCACTGTCATTACCTCAGCAAGTTCAAACTGAACTATTGGGGGGGAAAAAAGAGTCACTTTAAGGTGGTCTTTTGTGTTTATTGCATTTAAATAGTTAAATATGGTTAAAAGGGTACTTCGTGCTCATATTTCAAATGTAGTGGAGTCAAGTACGGTACAGGTGCTGGGTCATATAATTGGAATAACATGAAAGTTACATATACATTCATTCCACACAGATATTTCAAGTGTTTTAATTTTGGTTAGAACTGACAACTAATGAGAACCCCCAAATTCAGTATCTCAAGATTAGACTATTGTGAGAAGGGTCAATATTGAAGACACCTGGTGCCACATTCTAATCAGCTAATTACCTCAAAACACCTTAAGGCCCTTAAATGGTCTCAATCTATTTCTGTAGGCTACACAATCATGGGGAAGACTCAGGGCTCTCAAGTGTCACTCATTTGAGTCTTTTGTCACGCTCACCCGCCACACATTGTATTTATCATGCAGAAACAATATTTATATATTTAATATGCTGCGCAGCGCCCAAAATGTCTCTGGCCGCGCAGCTCTCACTACGGAACCGACAGGAATCAAGCGCGTCACCCCTGGAGTTCAGCCTGCCACTTATCAGCCAATCAAAAATAACGAGAGGGGCTACACAATAGCCAATCAAAAAATAGCTCTATTGTATCTGGGTAAGATTTAACGCAACAACCAATGAAAAACGCGTATCCTGGAATTGTTGAACGTGAACCTGTTACTACTTCCAAGTTTCGTTCACCTTGCAGCTTCGAGCATCAGCTCATGGTTTCAGCACAGAGTAAGTCATCTTTTAATGTTACAACAAATCCACAACTTGTTTGACACAAACAATGACAACGTGACTGCTGCTAAAGCTGTTTCCCAGATAATTAGCATCAGTTGTTCATGACTGTCTGTAACTTAGCCAACAGTTTCACAGCCTGTACATTGACAACACTTGCTCAGAACAAGTAGCCTATGCCTAGTCTTTCGTTCACACGATGACTGACATATTGTCACATTCTAAACATCTCTCTCTCTCCAAATAGGCTTAATCATTGTATTAGCACTAAACAAATGAAAGTGTAGGCTATTGCATAGCCTAATGTTATAGGTCACTTTTAAAATAATGTAAGATTATATAACTAGAAAAGCATTTCCTGAAGGAAATACAGTGCATGAAAATGCAAAAAATATGATGTAAAATATCATACAGAGTAAAAACAAACTATACTGGTTGCTAAGTAGATGAGGTTTAATATAGTTGGAATGACTGAACAGTTAAATAGGTGGATAGTTTAAATGGTTAAATTATTTAGGTAGATAGTTGACGATAACTGACAGTTGGAATGGCTCTAATGTTTGCTAGTAGTTTTGCTAACTATGTTAACAAAGATAATAATGTTAACCAAGTTACTATGCTAACTAGCATGCTAACAATGTTAAAATGCTAATTATGGTAACCATGTGACTTAGCTAACCTAGCTAATAATTTTTAGTAGTTATGCTAACTAGCATGTTATCATGCTAACTATGCTAACTATGTTACTTAGATAACTTAGCTAATCATTTTTAGTAGTTTTGCTAAAAATGCTAACTAACATGTTAGCATGCTAACCACGTTACTTAGCTAACTTAGCTAATCATTTTTAACGGTTTTGCTAAAATGCTAACTAGCATGCTAACATGCTAGCTTGCTAACTATGCTAACCATGTTACTTCGCTAACTTAGCTAATTGTTTTTAGCAGTTTTGTTAAAAATGCTAACTAGCATAACTAGCTTGCTAACTATCTAACCATGTTACTTAGCTAACAGCTAATCGTTTTTTAGCAGTTTTGCTAAAATGCTAACAATGCTAACATGCTAACTATGTTAACTAGCTACAGTGGGTAGGAGTCATAGTTGATGACAAGTAACAGTTACAATGGCTGAACAGTTAAAAAGTTCAGTAAGGGTTAAATTGTTTAACAGTGAAATATTGTAGTGAGGACTTTTATTTTGAAACAGTTTTTGGCAGAGGAAGCAGTTGAACAGGATGTGTAGTCTTAATAGGGCCAGTTTGTATGCTTAAAGCCTGAGACTGGCAGTTGATCCAGGTGGCGGAACACCTGCCACAGGATTCTAATTGCTTACTGACTCTATTGTGATGTCATCAGCCCATGTTAAGTCTATGGGGAAATTTTGAGTAGTTTTTAATTAATAGTTTAAAAAGTATAAAAGTTACAAAGTTCAAAAATACAAAGCCCACATGTCCTAAGTAAGACCTACGCAACGCAGTTTGAATGAAGTTTCTCGTTTTAAGCGGTTGAAGCTGCATTAACTGCGTTAGAAGAAGAAGAAGAAGAAGAAGAACTAGAAAAGCATTTCCTGAAGGAAATACAGTGCATGAAAATGCAAAAATATGATGTAAAATATCATACTGAGTAAAACAAACTATATTGGTTGCTAGGTAGATGAGGTTTAATATAGTTGGAATGACTGAACAGTTAAATAGGTGGATAGTTTATATAGTTAAATGATTTACTTGGTAGATAAGGTTTAATATAGTTGGAATGATTGAGCGGTTAAATAAGTGGATAGTTTAAATGGTTAAATTATTTAGGTAGATAGTTGGCGATAACTGACACTTGGAATGGCTCTAATGTTTGCTAGCAGTTATGCTAACTATATTAACAAAGATAATAATGTTAACCAAGTTACTATGCTAACTAGCATGCTAACAATGTTAAAATGCTAAGTATGCTAACCATGTGACTTAGCTAACTTAGCTAATTATTTTTTTAGCAGTTATGCTAACTAGCATGCTAACATGCTAATTATGTTAACTATGCTAACCATGTTACTTAGCTGACTTAGCTAATCATTTTAAGCAGTTTTGTTAAAAATGTTAACTAGCATGCTAACATGCTAGCATGCTAACTATGCTAACCATGTTACTTAGCTAACTTAGCTAATCATTTTTAGCAGTTTTGCTAAAAATGCTAACTAGCATGTTAACATGCTAACCATGTGACTTAGCTAACTTAGCTAATCATTTTAAGCAGTTTTGTTAAAAATGCTAACTAGCATGTTAACATGCTAGCATGCTAACTATGCTAACCATGTTACTTAGCTAACTTAGCTAATCATTTTTAGCAGTTTTGCTAAAAATGCTAACTAGCATGTTAACATGCTAGCATGCTAACTATGCTAACCATGTTACTTAGCTAACTTAGCTAATCATTTTTAGCAGTTTTGCTAAAAATGCTAACTAGCATGCTAACATGCTAGCATGTTAACTATGCTAACCATGTTACTTAGCTAACTTAGCTAACTAGCTACAGTGGGTAGGAGTCATAGTTGATGACAAGCAGACAAACAGTTACAATGGCTGAACAGTTGAAAAGTTCAGTAGTTTAAAGGGTTAAATTGTTTAACAGTGAAATATTGTAGTGAGGACTTTTATTTTGAAACAGTTTTTGGCAGAGGAAGCAGTTGAATAGGGTGTGTAGTCTTAATAGGGCCAGTTTGTATGCTTAAAGCCTGAGACTGGCAGTTGATGCAGGTGGCCTGAACACCTGCCATAGGATTCTAATTGCTTAACGGCTCTATTGTGATGTCATCAGCCCATGTTAAGTCTATGGGGAAATTTTGACTAGTTTTTAATTAATAGTTTAAAAAGTATAAAAGTTACAAAGTTGAAAAATACAAAGCCCACATGTCCTAAGTAAGACCTACGTAACATAGTTTGAATGAAGTTTCTACGTTAAACGGTTTAAGCTGCATTAACTGCGTTAGAAGAAGAAGAATAAGAAGAAGAAGAAGAAGAAAAAGCCTTGGAATAACAGTACAGTGCATTTTCATGCACTGTAAAAAGCCTTGGAATAACAGTACAGTGCATTTTCATGCACTGTAATTATATCCTGGCCATGGATGCATTAATCATCTGTATTCAAAAAAACCCCTAAAATGTCCAGGTAAGTGGATGCTCATTGGTGGTGAAAAGGCCCATCATTGAATTGTTAGTGCCATGTGTCAAATCTTTTCTTTTGTAAATATGAGCAATTATAAATTATACTTTTGCCCCATTTTGACATAAGAGGGCATTGCTCCTACATACTTTAGCCAATAATCAAATGCCTGCTCTCTTTTGGAAAGCTGAGGCACTGTTGGAAAACAATTAACTGTGTGATGTACTGACACAAAGTTACAAAGGCTAGATTATTCTTTTCCTTTTCTACCGGATAACAAACATCTTTGAATTGACCACATTTCAGCCCTCTAGGTCTTGACTTGAGTCCTATAGCATTAGGTCTTGTCATGCTGTGTGCAAAAGTAGATCAATATAGAATGACAACATGAGTACTTTAGACCAGGGGTCCCCAACCTTTTATGTACCATGGACCGGTTTGTTTCCTATTTTTTATTTTTTTTCATGGACGGGGGTTCCATGTTCCATGTTCCATGTTCCATATGTGTTGTGCATGCATTACTTGAAAATAACTAGCTCCAGTTATGTATGAACAGTGAAGGTAACGATCTCTTAAACATGTGAAAAACATGAACTTGAAGAAGTGAAAATGAACTATGAATATTGAACAACTTGAAGCTACATCTATAAGTGAACATGCTTAACAAAAATATGGTAACAAAACATGGGAACTAAACGTGCATTACGAATATGATCAGTGGGAGCCCTGTGCTTGTTTCCCTGCAACAAGAAGGTTCCATATGGGGGTGATGGAAGACAGTGACACCCTCAGTGTGTTTGAAATGTCCAGTCGATTGCGCAATTTGGTCTTAGTTGCAGTCATTGCCCGAAAACCCTGCCTCGCATAGATACGTGGTGGGAAATGGTAGCAACGTTTTCAGCGCTTTTACGGCTATCTCGGGATATTCTGCTTTGGTTTTGATCCAAAAACCCGCCAGAGAGGTTTCCTTATACACACTCTTAAAGGGACACCAGGCAAGCCTGATGCTTTTTCTCTACGAAACTCCCCCTTCGCTCGGTCTGAAGCTCTTTATTTTTTCTTTGCATCTTCCGTCAAGGGTTTTAAGCTGCTTTTTTAGCCCGGCTCTGCCATTATACACCGCGTTTGCAACAATCGCTAGCGTTTAGTTAGCCTGCCTCTGTGCTGTGGATGCAGGATGTAATTGATCCTGCTTGGTCGGCGGGTAGGATACACTAAACTTTACAAGCGGGATATTCTTCCTACAGGCAGTAGGGCGGGCGAGAGAGTCTTCATTCGCCCTGTAATGAGTCATTTAACCATATACCGATTTACGAAGATGAGTAATTAACACGAAAACGTTGCCTGGTGTCCCTTTAAGACCACCGTCATTTGCAATTTCGATCAACGGCTCTTCCTCCTGCGCTGACAAGTTAGGACTATTCGGGATATTGACAAATGGGTTGCGGACCCACTCATTGGTTTGCCGTGGATCTTTGGAGGATGGGAAGTAACGCTCAAACTCATTTGAAAGCGCAACAAGGTGATCGCGCGCACCAGCTGCGAGAGAAAGGGCCCTGCCTCAGTCTCTCCCAAAACCCCACTACTGTTTGGAACATATCAAATACACCCGGTCCACTTTCGTGTCCCCACAAATCAAGCTTGGCTTTTAAATGCAGCGACTTTATCTGCCAGTTTAAAGACAGTCGTCATTCTCCCCTGGGTGACAGGTTGAGGTCATTAACAACCGAATATGTCACACCCGGTAAGCGAGTTTTGACACTCAGTCCTCATCACTAAAATGTGTGACTTTTTTTCTGTAAGAAATCTCTGCAGCGGCTCTCGCAACTCAAACACTCTGGCCAGTTACCTGCTAAAGATGCTTGTTTTTTGTTGCTCATTCTAGCAATTTAGCTAACTTTTTCTAATTATGTTCTCTGATGAAAGTAAATTTTGCATTTCCTTTGGAAATCAAGGTCCCAGAGTCTGGAGGAAGAGAGGAGAGGCACAGCATCCAAGTTGCTTGAAGTCCAGTGTAAAGTTTCCACAATCAGTGATGGTTTGGGGTGTTATGTCATCTGCTGGTGTTGGTCCACTGTGTTTTCTGAGGTCCAGGGTCAACGCAGCCCTCTACCAGGAAGTTTTAGATCACTTTATCCTTCATGCTGCTGACCAACTTTATGGCGATGCAGATTTCATTTTCCAACAGGACTTGGCATCTGCACACAGTACCAGTACCTGGTTTAAGGACCATGGTATCCCTGTTCTTAATTGGCCAGAAACTCGCCTGACCTTAACCCCATAGAAAATCTGGATGCATGAAGAGGAAGATGCGATACGCCAGACCCAACAATGCAGAAGAGCTGAAGGCCACTATCAGAGCAACCTGGGCTCTCATAACACCTGAACAGTGCCACAGACTAATCGACTCAATGCCACGCCGCATTGCTGCAGTAATTCAGGCAAAAGGAGCCCCAACTAAGTATTGAGTGCTCAGTGGCGGACCGTGCGTTCAGTAGTTAGGCCTTTAAAGATGACACTTTTTTGACAAAAAACAATAATACGGGGGTGTTTAGGGGGGATACCCCCCGAAGATTTTTTTTTTGCATTTCAGCGTTAAAATATGCATTTTCCCAGCATTTCACAGTGGGGGAAATTTTTTTTCTCTTTCTCACGCAAATCTGTGTAGCACTCTAGAATCTTCGTTAGACAAACAATTAATGTTCCGAGCTGAATTCCGCATTGCTTAGATCTTTATTAGGTGAATAGCACCCGGCCATCATCCTTATCAGCAGCAAAGTCAATAGGCTGCTAGGCTAGGCTACTTATTTATCACCCATATTCATTACAATCTGCTGCCTGCTACTGTCCGGTGAAGACGTGCAATTTAGTCCATGTCATATTGAAAGTGAACGCCAAGTGCGCTCAAGTATGGGTTTGTGCATACTATTTTGAAATATTTAGGCTATCGGTTGCCTAACTTATGTTAATGAGTCATGACTTGTACGCACATATGGCACTGCCACAGGTCTACAATGATGTGTTCATTTAATAGTTTAATCTGACATCAGCAAACTTGCTTCAGACTGTTTGTAGGGCTCTCCTACTTAGCTGTAGCTTTAACGTTAATGTTACAGTGCAACTGTTTTAGGTTGTGCTGTTGCTCTGATTACTCAAAAGCTAATGTGGAACTACAGTAGGCCATCCTACAGTGTTTGCCAAATGTCTCAACAGAAAATGCTAAGAAAATTTAGCAGCACACCACCATTATATTAAACATAAAAGTCAGAAAATGTATTGCCCTATGCTGCTTCTACTTGTTGCCTATTTCATAATGTCTGATGGCCACGCCATTGATTTCACCAATAATGTCCACAAAACACAGATATATAAATAGTCAGACTAATTAGCAGGGCAGGAAACCAAGGCAAATGACAATTTTCACATAGATGCCGATCCAGACAGCTTCACCAAAGCCACATCAACTCACACACAACTTCAAGCTAGCATACAATCTAGTAGTAACCAACAGCGATGGTAACGCGTTACTGTAATCCCATTACTTTTTTCAAATAACGAGTAAAGTAAGGGATTACAATTGCAAAAACAGTAATGAGATTACTGTAACGTCGGTGTCTTTTGGACTGAGTGCTAGCCTCCCAGAATGCAATGTGTGTGAATGCTGGTTTGTGTAATGTCGGTTTTAGTTAGTGTAATTGCGTTTTCCTTGTCATGTATGTGTTAGCTTGTGTAGTCTTTCTTTAGGTTTTACCTCATGTGTTTTACCCTGCTTGTGTATCGTGCTTGTTTTCTTGACTTCCCTTGTGTTTCCTATGTAATGGTATCTTGGTGTGTCTTGGTCTTGGTCTGTGTGCTCTCGTTCTCAGCTAATACACCTTTTGATTGGACAACTGTGCGTGTCGCTATCAAATCGCTACATTGGTGTCAGAAGTGATTTTCGAACATGGCCTCCGCTCAGCGAGAGAAGCTGGGAGCGGGAGACCTCACCACTGGGTGGAGGCCCACGCAAGAAGATCCGGAGAGAGCCCTTGTAAGGGCTGCTAAAAAAGCTCGGGGCCTTCTATCGTTACTGCCGACGGAGGAAAGGAGCTGTCGTCTGGACCTGCCTGCTGCCATGGGAGGAGATCTTGCCGGAAGAGGGGCCTGAAGAAGCGTTCGCGGAGAAGACGACGCTGGGCAGTGACTCCGCGCCGGGCGGTTCAAGGCTGGAGCTGGCGGTGGCCGCGACGCGTGAGCAGAGCGGCGAGGAAGAGGTTCCTGGTCGACAGACGGTTGGTGGAGCCGCTGAGGGCAGCGAAGTCACGACGGTGGGGCAGCTTCGATGGAAAAGCCCTCTGAACTCTGAACTTTAAAAACGTTTGGGTGCATGTGAGAGGCACCGTGCTGTGTGGGCGCCCGTTCTAGTTGGCCTGTTGGCCTGCACCAGAGAAGAAAAAAAAAAGATATAAAAAAAAAAAAGGTTCGCTGTGTTGGGTGATAGCACGAGGCAGAAGAGGGGGGTCAAGCCTTCGTCGCGACCATGACGGAGTGGAGCGGGCCAGGAGCAGAGGAGGACAGCTCTGCGAGGAGGCAGCGCGAGGAGGGACACCGAAACCGGTAGCTGACGGCCTGAGAGCTCAGCGTGGTCCGGCTGCAGCGGAGCTGGGGCCTGCCTATCCTGGTCGGTGCAACTGTGGAGTGGAGCGACGGAGGTGCAGCGACAGTTGACCCGTGAGTTCCAGTGCTTGGTGCCACAGTCTACAGTAGTAAGGCCACCTAGGGCCCCGTCTGGAGAGGAGGAGTGCCGTGGTGACACGCCGCGGAAAGTGCAGCCTGAGGACGGCTGCTGAGAGGGAGCTGGTGATGAGCGGGGACGGCCACGTGGTTGCTAGCACGCCCGCACTGGACTGCTAGCAGCGTGGCTCCCCGTTGAGTGAGCTCCTGTGGCGTGTGCACCCCACGTGTTGTTGGCGGTACCACAGACTGATGGACTGAGCAAGCGAATGCCCACACCGACGTTATGGCAATGGCTAAGGGAGGAGATATTGCCGAGGACGGCAATAGCTCGCGAGGGGGCTGTGTAACGTCGGTGTCTTTTGGACTGAGTGCTAGCCTCCCAGAATGCAATGTGTGTGAATGCTGGTTTGTTTAATGTCGGTTTTAGTTAGTGTAATTGCGTTTTCCTTGTCATGTATGTGTTAGCTTGTGTAGTCTTTCTTTAGGTTTTACCTCATGTGTTTTACCCGTGTATTGTATGTGACTACCCTGCTTGTGTATGTAATGGTATCTTGGTGTGTCTTGGTCTTGGTCTGTGTGCTCTCGTTCTCAGCTAATAAACCTTTTGATTGGACAACTGTGCGTGTCGCTATCAAATCGTTACATTACTTTACTTTCCTGCATGCCTGCGTTACTGTGTTACTAAACCGTGATTTTGCCATAGACAGTAAAAGAATTTGGAATTTTGCTGTATGGATTTTGCTTTGTGAGACTAACTCGTGACAATGACGTAGCTGCGCGACATAGATGTAAACAACAGACACACGTGTGCAAGACATGGAGTGCGAGAGAGAGCGCGAACATGGAGCATTTAATTCATTGCAGTTCAGACATTACGAAAAAAAATCATTAACGCTGTACACTCTGCGTGGGAAGAAAAATGTTGTCTACAGCGAAAAATTCCACCTCAAATCTGAGCAAGCACCTAGCAAGCCGGCACAGGAATGTGAAACTCATTGAGACACCCCCAGACCCCGACATGCAGCAACAGGTGAAAATGGACTCAAGAGGATGTCGCCGGTTCCCTGTAGCCTACTGGCCCGTTATAAAAGGAGCTATTGTGCTAAATGTGGAGTTTGTGGACTAGCCAATGGCTTATATTTGAATGGAGCTGATCATTATGAGAGTTGTGTAGACGCACTTAAAGTGACAGCGCACCATTTCTAAATGAGTTAAACTGCATCAAATTAGTAGTATTTCTTAAGAAATCTTTTCAACTAAAATTACTGTCATTATTATCATTTAAATAATATATATTACAATATCATTTTATTTGTGCTTTGGGCACCAAAATAGCCAGCAGCGGCACTGCACACACACAGTTCAAACACATACTCTTCTTTGACATTAGAACAGCCTAAATGTGGCATGCAACAGCATTTTCTGCTTTGGTAAATGCATTAGGGCTACTCCTCTCTGCACTGCAACTGTTAAAAGATGTAAATGTTAATAGATGGTTTTAATTATTTTATTGCTGTATTTTATTTACATCTATTCGAATGAAGGAGTATACACACCAAAAAGTTAAGATTGAAACTAATAAACCAAGTTTTAAAAAAGCGTATTCAGGTTGTGTATAGCTAGTGTGTTTTTGAAAAGTAACTAAGTAAAGTAATTAGTAAAGTAACTAATTACTTCATGTAATTACTAACATGTAGTAGTCCAGTTGACACTGTAACTTTATGATATAATTTTGCTTAATGAAGGCTTATGAATATATATTTTTTAAACAAAAACGGTCAATATACTGTCCATAGCTATAACCAAAGCCATGTCAGTGTGACATGTACTTTTCCAGTGAATGTCAGTCTGACTGATGCTCACGAAGTTCCTCAAGTCAAATAGATGGCGTCAAAATTCGTGATGAACGGTTCCGGGTATTCTTTTCGAACATTGCAGGCCCAACTGCAGTCAGACCTGCCTTCCTCGCCATAATAGGTCGATTTGATTGGCTAATCAGTCAGATGTAGCCATCAATCAACCCGAATCCAAACATATGATTTCTAATGGTTGCTTAGGTACCGAAAACGCAGTGATTCCTTGTGAAAGCCTGATGCGGGCCTTAACAAGGGAAGACATACGATTGGATAAAAATGTATCGCACGCCCTCACTATTTGTTCACACAATCTGTCAATCAAATATAGTGGACAGCGGTAGGATATGGTAGTAGCCTAGTCAAGAACGATCGGGAAGAAGAAGAAGAAGCAGCGAATAATACATGCTAAAGTACAATGTTATTAAAGACACTTTTCATTCGTTTGAAAATAGTTAGGCCTTCAGAGAAGGCCCTGACGGTCCGCCACTAGAGTGCTGTATACTCATACTTTTCAGGTGGCCAACATTTCAAAAAAAAACTTTTTTTGTATTGGTCTTAAGTAATATTCTCTTTTTCTGAGATACTGAATTTGGGATTTTCATTAGTTGCTAGTTATAATCATCAAAATTAAAGAAATAAACATTTGAAATATACCAGTCTGTGTGTAATGAATGAATATAATATACAGGTTTTACTTTTTGAATGGAATCACTGACATAAATCAACTTTTTGATGAAAAAACATACACGAGTTGAAGCCAATATATATGGGCTTATTCCACTAACAGAGAACCGGCTCCATTCTTATTTAGGTTCTCACTCCAGATGGTGAACTGTTTCCACTCCAATCCCAGGGAGAAAAAGGTGTTTTAGGTTCCAGAGTTATTTTTGGTTAAAGTTCTCCGAGTACGGTTCAACATCTGGAGCGTGAACCAGAACGTTGCCAGTTCTCTGTCCGTGGAAAAGGCCTACAAAATTCAAAGTATTCGTAACAGAACTGGTTCAAGTACCAGTGCTCTGTTGGTAAGGAAGACACAAATTGAGTTCTGGTGCCTTTTATTCACTGTCTTGTCAATGGTGAAACCATTTATGGGTGTATGTCTAGTTTAGTGGCCCAACAAAAATTACTTTTGAGCAGCAAAGTTCTCATAAACTGCACATATCACATGTTGTGAAATGTTTTGATTGTCTTGAATTGGTCTGAAGTGTAGGTGTTTGTTAGCCTAAGTTCGGCTGGTTTGTGAGACTGGTATGGTGCGTCACCAAACACACCTCGTCAGACATTATTCTCTGATAGGATGGGAACTTTCCCTGCTGATGTTTGTATGGGGCACAGGTTTACACAGGTTTACACTCCGCTGCAGGGCTTACCCACCCTCATCCAGCTCTGTGTCACACACATGTCTCCCATTGCTAAAGCCAACATTGCTATTTTTACAACTGGTGAAACATACGAAGAAAATGACAAAAGACAACATTCCAATATAATTAAGAGGCAGTGTAAATGTTGAATTCATTTGAAGTTATATTTACTGTTATTAAAACAAGCTTGTAAACAGCTCTGTGCTTTGTTCACAGCAGTGATGAGCCTACATTATTATGACCGCCCATGGCCAAAGCATCATATAGGTTTTTTTTTTTTTTTCTTTTTTTTCGCGATGTCCAAATTTCCGTCAAGGATTCCGGGACACTGAAAGACCGGGGTAGACGAAACTTGGTGGGAATGTAACCCCATATGGATACCATGGAACCATCGTTTTTCGTTTTGATCTGTAGCCCCAGCTGGACTGCACCCCGAAAGGAGGGTAGGGCAGACACAGTTTTCTGTGAATATCTTGAGAACCGTGTAGGGTTTAGGAGGACCATTTTTTTTTGTTTGTTGATCTCAAGGGGCCATGTCAACCCATTCCATAACCACTCATTTCATGTATAGCGCCACCTAGTTAAACACAAAAAAGTAAAAATGAGGTGTTGTAATCGCAGGTATCTGGGACGTAACATAGTCAAAACTGCACGAAATTGGAAGTGTAGGATCATGACACCCTCTGAATGCACACCAAGTTTCGTCGAATTCCGTTCATGGGGGGCCACACAATAAATTAATTTATGTTACTATACACCAACTGGCCTGTAGGTGGCCGGAGACAGTTTTCTGTGAATATCTCGAGAACCGTAGGGCCTAGGAGGTCCACCATTTTTTTGTATGTTGGTCTTAAGGGGGCATGTCAACCTATCCCATTACCACTTATTTCGTGTATAGCGCCACCTAGTTAAAAATTAAAAAGCAAAAAATTAGGTGTTTTCACCACAATATCTCTGGCTGACATGGTCTAAACCGCATGAAATTTAAAGTGTAGGATCATTATGACACCCTCCGAATGCATGCCAAGTTTTGTGAACTTTCGTTCATGGGGGGCCTTACAATAAAATAATTTATGTGTACATTTAGTGACTGTACACCAACAAGGATTCCCGGGACACTGAAAGACCGGGGTACACGAAACTTAGTGGGCATGTAACCCCACATGGATAGCATGGAACCATCGGTTTTCGTTTTGATCTGTAGCCCCGCAGTACTGGACCCCCCGAAAGGAGGGTAGGGCAGACACAGTTTTCTGTGAATCTTGAGAACCGTAGGGCCTAGGATGACCAATATTTTCCGTATGTTTGCCTCCAGGGGTCATGTTAACCCATTCCATGTGCACACATGTGCATAAACAGATACACACGCACACACATACATTTACAGTAATCATACGTATGACACATACTCACACAGTAGACATATGTACGCATGCATGCACAAGCACAAACACACATACGCAGGCAAACACACATACGCAGGCAAGCACGCACATACACACACACACACACCCACACATATAAACATAAACTTGTAAACGCACACATGCACATAATTCAAGAATTTTTCCCGTCATTTACTTCCTGAATTTTTGGTCGCTTTGTTTGAAAATTTGGTGGGTATGTAGCCCCACTAGACCCCCCCCCGTTACCGTTAGCGTTGGTTGAGTGATGGAGGCCAATTTGATTGATTGCATTTGTAGAAAACTATAAATGCGGTTATACCAAGCAAATTGATAGCAGCACTGTTTGTATATTTCGACTGTCATTTATTGCACGTGCTACAAAATCATTCTGTGCAATGGAAGATTTACCAACGTTACACTGGTCTGATACAGTTTTGCCTATACATGCGTGAGACTGAGACGCCTGTTAATTTTGTTTTAAGTGCGTGCAGGGAATGAGAGGGGAATCAATGTGCTTTGATTCCAGCTTGGTAGTTGTAGTCTGTGAAATTAAAAAGCATGTGTGTGTGAAGTATCCAAACAATGACACTTCATTTCATTATGGCTTCTTTAGCAACACACCTTAAGCTACTGTGTAGTGGGTCCCATTTAGAAGTGGCTACTTCATTCACGCTTTCCTTGACTCATGGAGCTGCGTGAATGTTATTACAACTTTTAAGCCCGCGATATGGCAGTTTAAGTCCGCTTGATACTGTAAAGTAAGCCATTGGTTTCAAAGGAGATTTTATTTGTGTCGCCAGCATAGCCTATTGACAATTTATGTTGTAAATAGGCCCTACCTTATAATCCTACCTGTAGCTTAGGGAAGCTAACAGCTTTCTATTAGGATCTAGTTTGTTAGTTACAGTTTTGTCATAACTCCCTGATGCATTTTTTTTTTGCATTTAGAATAGCCAGAGCGTGTATATCTCAATGGGAAAATTAAACAATATCGGTGCCTATGGACTAGGCTGGGTGAACCCAGCCTGATCTGCCCGCTATTTATTTTTTTGATTTCTTAAAAGATTGAGCTTGGTCTGATGAAAGCCAGACTAGCCAGACTCAGCCATGGACCTCAGCCTATATTTACACAATGACAAGGGAACATGAATGTGTATGAACAGTCTAGCGGCGCATTTCATCAAGGCCCATTTGGACATGTCAGTTATTTGCACCACTGGTTAGATGTAAAACAGCATTTAGTTTCAGACTACTGTTACTTAATTTGTGCTTTAACAATAACGTTTCAGACTACTGTTACTTAATTTGTGCATTGACAATAAAGTATTACATGAACTAAAGATGACTAAAATCTTATGTAGAAGAAGAAACATTCACAAAAAATCCATCCATCCAAAAATGACCTTTGTTTTTGATAGCTGTTGAAAACGGCATGGAACTGACAGAGGTGTTTTTGTTTATAAATACATAAAAAATAAATAAATAAATAACATTATGCTGATACCTTTTGCTTTTCCCAAATACAATGTAGCCTACAGGTGTAAGTGACCTTTCATCAATCCAGTTGCAATGGATGAACTGTGATGAACTGCCCTACTTGTGATTTGTTTAGAGATTTTAAAGGTTTTATAACAATGCTACATCTTCTTTGGCTATTCTACAATCTATTCACCTTTTCAGCACCAGTAGGCTACTTTCTGTGCAGCCGCACACACACTCAGGCATGCCAAACAAGCATACACAAAAGTTTCAAGAGTGGGGGATGGAGTAAAATATGGAGACATCCGCGGAACGGATGTACAGGACTGAGCGGCGGTCATATTTTGTACCGCTATGCGGTACATCTAGTTTATGGAGTTGTGATAATTTCAAGACTTCAACACCTGTATTTCTACTTAGAGATACGGTATCTTGTAAATAAGGCAACATCTTAGGTCAACAAATTACTCTTTCCCATAAAAGTATTGAACACGTTTTTTCAGGATGAATATTTCCATGAAATTCATTCTATTCAAATGAAATTTTCACCAGACAATATTAACTCAGGAAGTCCACACATATGAAGAAATCCAGACATTAAAGTCTATAAAGTTATGTGTAATAACTTTATGTGTGCATGTGTGTATGTATGTATGTATGTGTGTGTAGTTGTGCGTGTGTGTGTGTGTGTGTGTGTGCGTGTGTATGTGCAAGTATGTAAATGTGTGTGTATATGTTTGTGTGTGTGTGTGTGTGTCAGTGTTGTAGTACTCTAGTGCGAGACTCGGAACTCGAGTCCGAGTCATTAGCTAAATTTAGAGACTCGTGACTTGACTTGGACTTGAGCACTGAATGACTCGAACTTGGACTCGGACTCGTGCATTCGCACTCGCGATGACTCGTCGAGGACTCAACTTTTTTTTTGTAATATATCATAAGGCTATAATTGTAGTATGTCATTAGGCTATAATTTGCTATATGATTTTAATATCTAAATTATTTGTAATACTAATTTTAGTTCAAGGGAATGTTAGGCTACTGCTTCGTGTCGTAGGCCTACATCGCAAATCACATCATGTTCACATGCAAAGCAAACTAACGTTAACTTTAACACCAAAATGCCTGGAGATATGGCCGCCGCTATTTTAATGTAGTATTGCCAGCCAGGCAATAATAGTTCTCATACATGACATGACATTACCTAAGATTACACTCAGCCTAGGCTAAACAACACACACTGCTGCTGGATAGCTGATCATTGTGACTTGGTGAACAGTGTTTTCCCTGACTGACGCGAGAAGCGAGGTTCCATTCATTCATTTTCATTTGGGGCATGCCCTGCCGTGTTTCTGTCTGTTAATTTGCAGCAGGCTATTATCGGATGAAAGAAAAATAAACTAAAAGTTTTCCCGATCAAGATATAGCATACTTCTTAATTTTGGTGTCATAAAATATAGAAGCATAACATTAAAATTCATAGTAGAGTGTCCATGTAGTGTCAATGTAGGCCTACGTTTCTGCGCAAGTGAAACTGACAAACTGAACCTCTCGTGGGTAGGCCAGAAACAACTATATTTAAAACCACGAATGAACTGGATTACTGTTACTGTTCAAACGAGTGATTTGATGTGCCTAATCCACTGCACGAAAAAAAGGAAATATCAACGTGTTCTATTTCTAACAGGTGAATATCGTAGCAAATAGTAGCCTATGGCGATGGCAGCTTAAAAAAACATTTATTTCACTCATCTCATGAAATGAAGCATGGGAGAATGTGGCCTGTTGCGCAAAGAAATTAATTAGGCAGATGATCTACATCTCCGTTAACCGAAAGCTAGTTTTCAACTCTATTGTTGACGTGAAATATGTCTCCATAGTGTCAGTGAAGTGATAACATAATTATGCAGTTGCCGGTAGCCAGTGTTCACGTCAAGGGAGTCAGAAAGAAGCTACCAAGACGGGCCCTGCTCTGTATCTGTCCCTCCCAAACTGCGCTAAATTTGTGTAGGCTATTTAACAGCCAGAATTTAAAAAAAATGCCCAGGGGAGGCCCTTTTATGATCCACACTACCTCTTACAAAATAGGCCTATTCCAACGTCCATCTAGCTCTTGTGAAGTATGAACTTCTACAACACTGCCTATATAATTGTCAGCAGTCAGTAACAGCATAATGTGACTTAATGGCCTGTGTGATTGGGATGTGGATTGCTCATTTATTATGAGTAGGCCTATAGGCTATGGTATGGCTATGGTATGGTATTCTCTCCGATATAATAAATGCAACACGTTGGGTTTGGCAAGAAATTTGGCAATACTACTTTCACACAAGTGATGGCACCCCTGCTTGGAGACAGAAGATTGTCCGTTTTTCTTTTAAAGGTCTCATCTCATCGTTTTTTCATTAATTTTGCAGTGGTCTGTAGTATTGATGAATGCCCTGTGAGCGGTTTTTGGTGAAAAATGCTGTCCCTGCGTCTGTTTCATGCTGTTCTAGTTTGGTGGGGAAGGTGGGCGGGGGAGGAACGACTGGTTTTAGCCTCTAGTCATGAATATTAATGACATGCTAATTAATTCACCTCTGATTGGCTAACAGTACTGTGACGCTTCCTCCAGTGCGTCCTCATCCGATTCTGCCTGTGCTATGCTCCATATTTAACTTTACAGTGCTAAAACCTGGCTAAAACTTGAGTCAAAACTGTTGCACAAAATGTCTTCGGAGATACAACTTCATGTGTTTGATCCTAGTATCCGAGTAGGAAGAAGAACCGCTTCCTGATCGTTTGTCGGTGAACGTTGGTTTAATAGAATGGTAACAATTGCCTGTCAGCTTAAAATTTCTCCTAAAAGAGGTAAACGTATGTGACAATCGTCATCTTGCTTTCAAGTAATAAACAGATGGAAACGTTTTAAAATAAAGACCTATTTCTTTACACAGTCAAAAGTCTTTGCAATCTTCCTAGTAGAAACACTGACAAATAGTAATATTGCAGTCTATTAAAATAATGCAAACACAAAACAAGAACATCCAAACTATGCACAGAATTAACAATGTCCTCTTTTTGCCAGACGATGCAGACATCTGGCCTACAGATCCTTTGTAAAATGGTGCTGGGATTATTTAGGGGAAAAGGTCTGAGTTGTTGTCTCGGCTTGTATTGTCCTGGGGATCCGAAGGGACAACACACAAAACACATTCGTTGGCTGTGATGATTCTATTACATTGCTCTTTGATTGCCCTGGGCTATAGGTGGAACCATCAGGTGTTATTGTGGAGATGTAAGCTTTTCATCCTCCTCCTCCTCTTGATCAACCGAGGTCTTCTAGCTGGCCTTGGATGAACAGGCTTGATGGCAGTAGAGGTAGCAGGCCCCCATGCCCATGGTGTATCCGAAGTGCTTGTATCAATACTCATACTTGTCATGAAGTATTCTGTTTGGGTACCTAAAGTAAATAAATGTGTATTACTGTCAAGTCACAAGATACTAATAGTACACAGGATATTCACTATCTCACACAAAACTGTATTGGCACAATGGAAACAAAAATATTTTAGTGACTGTGGTAAGGTGTATGATGTACTAAGTAGCACACCCACAAGAAGACATTCGGTAATATCAATTCTATCTGTTATGTAGTGATGGGCAAATGAAGCTTTGGTGAACCACTAAACCACAGCAGTGTGAAGCTAGCAACACTAATGAAAAAATCCAATATGGCTGCCACATGTAGATTTTTCAACATAAAAGTCCTTACCCAAACCAGTATATGTAACCAAAAACATTGGTTTGCTAAGGACTTTTTTATGTTGAAAAAAATGTATGGCGACCATATTTTGCTTTTCAGCTAGTGTCGCTAGGTTCACTCTGCTGTGGTTCAGTGGTTCACCAAAGCTTCATTTGCCCATCACTACTGTTATGCAATTCATGGGTTTCATCAGGTCCATTTACACAGGTGTATTAATCAAGCACCATGCAGTCTGCATTCATAATCGAGGTGCTTGGTTTTATACACCTGTGGAAAGTGACCTGAAGAAACCCATGAATTGACTTTCCCAAACATTGACGAGCACATAAGAACCTGTATTAGCCTACTAGAAAAAGATTTCTAGAAACTAACTAGCACAACAATAAAAGTTAGATCACAAACCTTTGCTTCTAACGTGATGACCTAATGTAGGCTATAAGCTGTGTAGCCTGACATACAAAACACTAAGTAAACAGCAAGTAATCAAACAAAACATCATTGTAGGCCTACAAAGGTCAATGTAATAATGGCAAGAAGACATAAATTAGACTGAAGTGTAAATACCTGAGCTCTAGTGATAGCAACTTAGCCTAATAGTGCACGGGTATTGTGTTTTTGATTTCCCCTGTTTAGACTAGAACAATACCCGTACTTAGTTGAGCATAAGATATTGTTGCTAATATTATTATTTGTGGTTTAACGCTTAGGTTAGAAGATTATAGGTTCAACAAGCTAAATCTCTGGGTAGTGTGGTCAGTTTCTTATGAGTGTAACGTTAGCTACTGTACACCAGGCACGTAACTGAAGCATTCCGTTCGCGTTATGTACTGCAACAATTAGCTTCCAATAGGCCTAATCAATGGAAGTAGCTACACCTGGCGTGTTAGTGGCCTGTAGGCTACGTTCGGGAAAATAGACCATTCCTCTAATGGATTTTACCAGAGCCCTTCCTATTAGACATTCTCTGATTTTTGCGTCATGAACAGAACACTTCAGCTACGTGCCTGGTGTAGCTTACTGTAATATAGGCTAGCCTAAGCCTAGCTTGTACCCTTTTCATGCATGCTATTTTGTAACAGACGTTAGGAGGAAAAGTTTGTTTGTACTTACAGCCTGTGAGCTGGTGGTCGATCGTCATGACGGTACAGAACCAGGTTTTCAGAACATCGATGCAAAACCACTTTCTAACTGTAGGCAGTGAGTGTGGTCGAAATGATTGGAACACAGAACTAATGTTGCACTACTTGATTGGTGGTGTTCCAACGATAAATCCGAACCATTTCTTCCTCAACTCTTGTTTATAAGGCAAGACATGCAACATTGATGTGTTATTGCCACAAATAACACAGGCACGATTTTTTTCCCGCCATGTTAGCAACTTGCTGTTAGCTCCTACTAGCTGCAGAGAGACAATCCCCTAGCCACAAAATCTTTCAGTCTTCCTGTAGGCGGTCACAAGCCAAGGTGGGCGAGGCCATAAATAATCAGTTTCCCTTTGGCGTCATTGGGAAGGGCTCTTTCTGATTCGCTTGTTTTTCCGTGTATTTTCCTTCATTGGCTAATGCGGGCAATAGGGGTAGAAGATCATTTTCACGTGCAGCATGCATATGCAACTTGGAGTGAGCTATAGTATTTCGAAAGTAACAAGTATTAAACGGTTTCTCAGTGAATGAGACCTTTAAGGATTTCATCTGCAATGGAAAAAAATGGAACGACATGTAGGCTATGCTTACTTTAGTGCTGGACTTGGACTCGACTTGATCAATAGGGACTCGACACGGATTCGACGTGGATTAATAGCGACTTGACTCGGATGAGTAGTGGACTCGACTTGGAATTTTTTTTAATGACTTGGACTTGACTCGGACTTGTGACTTGACTAAACACTGGTGTGTGTGGGTATGTGTGTGTGGGAATGTGTGTGTGGGTTGTGATGTGTGCGTGCGTGCGTGCGTGTGTGCATGTGTGTGTATATGTATATGTCAAAAGTCACAGTCAACTTTATTATCCTGTGAAATAAAGGGAAGGGGAAGCGGTAAGAATAAGCGCTAAGCCTGAATTTTCAGTCCCAAAACGGTCAGGCTATGTAAGGCCTAGTCCACACATACCAAACCGATCTTTTTTTCCTCCATCTTCCCTGGAACCGTATCAAGAATATTTGCATCCAAACGGATCCAATCTCAACACGACTCAACACGTTACTTCATACCCCCTCGTGTCACTGACAGTAGCTAGAATGCATAAAAAATCACCGGGAAAAACAGTGTTCAGTCCACCAAGTCATAAGCTATCTTAGCGGCGCAGCACCAGTTGTGATATTTATCTTACGGAGTGTAATCGTAGGTAATGTCATGTATGAAAACTAGTATTGTTAGGCAATACTATAAGTGCAAGTCCAGGGCAGCTGAGGTGTGGCGATGACATCATCGATATGCAAGCAGTATGTGTGGTTTCGCTGTCTAAATGAATTCAAACGGGCTACGGTTTTAATTTTTCACTCTAGGACCAGGTTTCAGAAAAGTGCTGTTTCGGGCAGTGCGTTTACAGGATTCATTTGGACGCTCGGCCAAGACGAAGCAAAACCTCTGCGTTTAACCTAAAAAGCATCTCCGTGTGGACAGGCCCTAAGTCACTATGGTAACATAGGATCTGAACTTAACCTAGTAGGGGGTAGGTTTTACTCAGGTTATATTTAGGTTATCAGGTTATGTGCACTTTCCGCAAGGCCGCTGCTTTGACACTTGTCACACAATGGTGTTTCTTTTTGAGGAAGGTCCTATATTGACATAGAAGTACAAATCATCCATGCTTTTCACCGTGAGAGGGTGATCTTATCCAAGTTTTTGCGAGAGCGCTACCGTTTATCAGCAGAATCTTTAATTTTTTTTTGCAACCGGTAGTGTTTTTGTACAGTGTTGGAGACAGAGAGTATATCCGCAACTGTTTGTTGGTTGGTGCGTATATAGTTTGCTTTGCGCTAAAGTGGATCCTGCGCAACTTCATTCATATTCCTGGCCACAAACCCACAAAGATCATTAAAATGGAGTTTCAGCAACTGGCAGGTCAACATTATCTCACAATTATCTTTGGTGGTGGGCTTTCAATTAATGGGCCTTGGCTATTTCAGGCTTTTCTAATGTCATTGGCTGCATTGATGGGACACAAGTGTCCATTAAAGCGCCATCCATGGCTTCCGGTTTCGATGCCTGTCATGGCGGCTGCTTGTCAGTGAAGCAGAGACCAACCTAAACCTTCTTCCATACCCTCCCTCAATTTAATTATTCAAAAGTGGCGTGATATAGCGTAAAAAGTCAAAATGAGTCACCAGGGCAGAACGGCAAGAGATAAAGCAGAAGTCTACTGATGTGAAGAACAGGCATAAAGTCAAACTTCTTCCTCCCAAAGAAGCTAGCAGCTAACCCAGCTAGTCCACCCGCCATGCTGATACTGAGGAGGAGAATGTAAGCTAAACAATATTATCAGGAGCTAAAATCTTTCAGGCGGGAGAGCAACGACAAGATGGCGATAATGACAGCAGCAATATCTTCCCTTGAGCAATCAGTTTGACAAAATGGGAGAACGTTTAACCCATGCAGAAGACGGATAAATCAGGTTGAGGAGGGATCTGTGCGCTCTACGCCTGTTGGGGTACTTGCTGCAGCGAGTGGCAACTTCGAGGAAAGATGTGAAGAGTTGGAAAATTTCACAAGGAGGAACAATCTGGAATATATGGGGTCATAGAAGACTCTGGAAACGGGAGACATGGTTCAATGGACTGAGTCTTTCTTGAGGGGAGCTGCTGAACTTGCCCTCAGACTTTGCCTTCCAGATTGAAAGAAGCATAGGTCTCTCCAACAGAAACCTACTGAGGATGAAGCCCCACGCAGATCACTTATAGTGAGATTCGTCAACCACCAACACAAGCAGCAGGTATTGGCAAAGGCCTGGAACACAAAAGTTTGCAGTATAGCGGGGAAAAAGATCTACATGGATCATGATTATTCCCGACTCTACAGAAGAGAAGGCTTGGTATGCTGAGATCAAAAAACAACTGAAGGAAAAAATATCAGATTCCAGACCCGTATCCGGCTAAGTTAAAGGTCCATCTGAAAGGCGATTGTCAAAAGCGTACAATTCAGTTTGGGAGGCAGCGGAGGACTTGGCGCCGTTGGGAATCAAACGATCATTCGGAAGGAGAAAGGCTGCTGGGGAACTGAATCAAGCCGGCTGGCAGATAGCGCTCGACCCAGCGCAGAGGAGAGATGCTGACTCGCGGTCTCATCAAGACATAGTGGCCCTTCAGAAAAGACTGAAAGGAGGCGGAGGTGAGACCGATAGCACTTTAGACCTACTGAACATTTAAGGGGAGGGAAAAGATCCCATAACGATCTGTGGTGACTTTGTTTGAAGAACATTATGCAGATTATGTTACGTTTCTTTGCTCTTGGTGGCTACTAGGCTACTAACTTTATCTCAGAACGAAAGGAGAATTGCTTTTTGTTTTGTTTGCTTTTCATTTTTTGTAGAGAAATACGGAGGAATGGGAGGGGTGAAGTGGGGGTTGAACCATGCATGCATAGGACTTTGTTACTTTATTCCCAACAATATGGGCGAGGGCCCCTTGTCTCTGACATGGGTTTTCCCTCAGAGCTACATGGCTCTATCAAGGTCATAGTTCAGACCTTTTATTTGGAAGCCTCAAGAATTGATGTTGAGATGTTTTATGTTTATTGTTCTCTTTCTTGTTTTTCTTTTGTTCTTGTTAAAGTGGAGGAATGGTTCAATGCTTTGAGATTTAAAAGTAAGAAAGCAAACTTGAATGGGAGAAAACTTACAATATGGAAGGGTTAAAAATCACTTCATTTAATGTAAACGGTGTCCACAATCCGATCAAAAGGGGCAAGATATTATCCAAGTTAAAAAAGGAGAAAACACAAATAGCTTTCTTACAGGAAACCCATTTGAATGCCACAGAACACGCAAAACTAGGTAGATTGGGGTTTAAGCATGTTTTTTCATCATCACATGTATCTGGCAATAAGAGAGGGGTGGCCATTCTAATTCGAAGTACAGTCAACTATGAGCATATACTAGACAAAAAAGATAAAGAAGGGAGATATGTGCTAATCAAAGGGAAGCTGGACGGTTCCCTCATTACCATGTTAAATGTGTACGCACCCCCGAACAGTGACTGGAGCTTTTATAAGCAGATATTTGACATCATAATATCAGTTACTGAAGGGGTTTTGGTATGTGGGGGAGACTTGAATGTAAGGCTTAATGATAAATTAGATTCCTCAGGCACGAGCACTAGACAAACTAAAATGAATAAGAAAATTAACACTATGATGCGAGAAATAGGAATCATTGACGTGTGGAGGGATCTACATCCAACTGCTCGAGACTACACCCACTTTTCCCATCCCCACTCTTTGTACACAAGGATTGATTACTTCCTGATGTACAATACAGACAGACATAGAGTCACCCATTGTGCAATAGGTAATATTGATATTTCAGATCATAGTCCCCTGTATCTTACGATTGACTTATACAGAAATCCTAGGCGTACACTTTGGAAATTGAATTCTAGTATACTGAGTAGTCCTGTGGTCAAGGCAGAGCTAGGAGAGGAAATTCAGACGTATTTTGAATTGAACGATACAGGAGAGGTGGGCCCACCTATGCTGTGGGACGCATTCAAGGCAGTTATGAGAGGCAATATAATAGCACGTACAGCATATCTTAAAAGGTCTAGACAGGAAAGGTTGGATACACTGCAGTCAAAATTAAAATTGCTACAAAGAAAACATAAAGATAGTATGGATCCAAATACTGAGCAAGAAATGAAAATAGTTAAAAGTGAAATTGATGAAATATACACACAGGAAATACAGAAGAAACTTGTCTTTTCTCAAGCAGAAATATTGGGAAGTTGGAGGCAAAGCATCTAAGCTGCTTGCCTATAGGCTAAGGAAAAGGCAGGCGGACAGTATACTATATAAAATAAAGAACCCTGAGAATAAGACAATTGAGTGTCAGCAGGAAAAAAAAAAAAAAAATTAAAGAATGCCTTCTATCTTACTATCAAAAACTCTATTCTCAAGATCGGTTAGACAATGATGCGAAACAGACACTTTTCTGCAGTCAATACATTTTGCCAACGGTCACAGATGCTCAGAATAATATTCTTAGATCTCAAGTGACTGTAGAAGAAATTAACTTGGCTATTACAAGACTTAAGACGGTAGCTCTCCAGGCTCAGGCGGTTTTACCTGTGAGTGGTATAAGGCTCTGAGGAATATATTAGTACCTTCACTGTTGAAGACCTATAACTGGATATTTAAAAAACTAGAAATGGAGGGAGGCAATAATTTCTCTCATTCCTAAGGAAGGCAAAAACAAACAGGAATGTGATAATTTAAGACCTATAAGTGTACTGAATGTAGACTACCGAATATTTACATCTATACTTGCAAGGAGGCTAGAAAATGTTTGCCAGATATTATCCATCTGGACCAGACTGGCTTTGTAAAGCAAAAAAAGACAGACACAGGACAACATTAGAAGAACACTACATATATCGGCACATCACAGAAAATAACACAGAGTCAGTCCTCATCAGCCTAGATGCCCAAAAAAAGCATTTGATACAGTGAGCTGGGCATTTCTATATAGAGTTCTATATGTATTTGGATTTCATGAGAAGTTCATTAAAATTATTCAAACACTATATAACAACCCAACAGCTAAAATCAGAGTGAATGGAGACCTCACTGCCTCCTTTTCCTTCAGCGAGGTTGCAGGCAGGGATGTGCCGTTTTCCTCTTATTTGACATATTTATTGAGCCCCTAAGTCAATGGATCCGCCAGAATCCTAATATCAAAGGGATTTCAACTTTCGGAGGGGAACAAAAGTTGGCATTGTTTGCTGATGACATTTTAGTTTACCTAGAACAACCTACACAATCTCTGCCTAGACTGGTGTCATGTATGGAGGAATATGGCCAGATGTCTGGTTATAAGCTTAACATTTCTAAAACACAAATCATCACCTTCAACTATGAGCCCACTAGGGACATTGCTCAAAAATATCAGTTAAAATGGGATGCGGATTCAATAAAATACTTGGGTGTTTACATACCAAAAGACTTAACAACTTTGTCCAACATCAACTATGGGCCCCTGAATTCTAAAATAAAGACAGATGTAAGAAGATGGCAAGTTATTCCATTTCTGAATTTAAGTTCAAGAGTGGAATCAGTTAAAATGAATATCTTATCAAGATTGCTTTACCTCTTTCAAACATTACCTGTGGAGGTGAAAAGTCAGCAATTTACAGAATGGGACAGACTCATATCTAGGTACATATGGAATGGCAAAAAACCGAGGATAAAGTACAAAACTCTGCAGCTTAGGAAGGAATATGGAGGAATGGGGCTTCCGTGCTTGTTAGAATACTATTTTGCAGCTCAAATTAGGCCTCTTATATGTTGGTGCAATCCTGGATACTCTGCCAGGTGGAAGGACCTTGAAGTGGCAATGTCAGAGGTCCCCCTTCAGGCAATTATCTCTGATGGGAAATTAACCAAACACCTCCTGGACAAGGCAAATCCATTTATTGGTTTATCTCTTCAAATTTGGGGAACAAACTAAAAAAAAGGTGCAACATACAAAAAATAGCTAAACTGTTAAAATGGTGCTTTTGATAGTGATTTCCCCTAACTTAAGTGATGAAAGATTTAAGACATGGGCAAAGAATGGTGTTACTGCTTACTGTACTCTTATACAGAAGGGGTCATTAAAGAACTTCCAAATTATGAAGGAAGATTATGGTCTTGAACAGCAAGATTTTTACAGATTCCTCCAGATGAGACATTGTTTTGATACACTTAAGAAAGACGTAGATATGGCAAATTTAGAGAAAGGATTGATGAAAATCTTCATATCTGCTTATAACTGTGAATCTAATTTAAAATCATATCCAAGATATACAGCTGTTTCTCACAGATGAAATCACAAGAGTCACTGTATATTAAGGAAAAATGGGATAGTGAAATTAATGATGTCATCTCTCAGGAGGATTGGTACATTATCTGCCAAACACAATGGAAAACCACTAGTTCTCTATGCTGGCGGGAATTCTGTTGGAAGAATCTTGTACGTTTCTTCATAACCCCCCAACAAAAGCGACACTACACTACTGACTCAGACTGTTGGAGACTATGTCAAACAGATAATGCAAATCACTATCACATATTTTGGTCCTGCCCAGTGCTAGTCCCTTACTGGATAAGTGTCCATCAGGTTTTACAAGAGGTTTTCCGAGTTACTATTCCCTTTAGATTTGACATTCTATACTTGTGTAACTTTCCAAAAGAGATACATGCTGACAAGAAACTTATGTCCATCTTACTAGCAGCATGTAGAAAGGCCATAACTCGTAAATGGCTAAAGCAACAGGCTCCTTTGATTGATGACTGGATAGACATAGTTTATGATATATACAAAATGGAAAGATTGACATATTATCTCCAACTCCGGCAAGAAGATTTTGACAGCATATGGGTTAAGTGGACCTTTTATATTGCTCCCAGAAGAGTAGATTTTATATAACGTATACTGTATATACTTAATTTAAGTACACACATTCCTCCCAGTTCTATAATGTATATAGTTCTGTTTATGGTACCAGACAGACCTTTTATTGAAGGCCATGGACAAGTTATCAAAAGACAGTCAAGTGTCTTCTTTGTTTGCTTGTACTATATGTTTGTTTTTTTCTGTATGTGAATCACATGAGAAATGTGACGGTAATAACCTGAGATTGGCCAGATGTTTTTTTTTTGATTGTGCTAATGTGAGTGGTATTGCTTATCTAAGTCTTATGTCTTATGAGTGTACAATTGTTGGGCAGGATGCAAGGTGTCTTTAATGATGAATATTTTCTGTAATGCTCTGGATACCAATAAAAAAATAAAAATAAAAAAATAAAAAATAAAGCGCCATCCATAAACGAGGCAGATTATGTCAATATAAGGTTTCCACAGCATAAATGTCTAAATACGTCTAATGGATAGGCTATAAGCCACTTCAGTTTTTTGGATGCTCTTTTAATGATGTTGATGTTTAAAACACATCTTATGGTAATTGCCAGGTGATATGTGATTCTTCACATCTTATCACAAACGTGGAGGCGAAATGGCCAGGGTCAGTACACGATGCCAGATGGTACCGGGAATCTAATTTGAGCAACACATTTCAACAGGGTGCGTTAGGCCTATACTTTATGGGAATTACAGGCTAATTAACGTGTAGGTTCTAACTTAATGCTATTATGTGCAATTGCAGGATAATTTGATGGGTATCTTGGGGGATAGAGGACACCCATGCCTTCCAACACTCATCTCCTCATGGCCTACCCTGATCCAGATGCTGGAGCGCAAACAAGGTTTAACATGGCCCATAGCAGAACCTGCTTTAAAATAAAAATTACATTTGGGATTCTCAGGGAGAGATTTCAGTGCCTGGGTGGGCTGAAGGTCAGTCAGTCTGTGACCTTCAGCCCACGCATTCAATCTGTGACAAGGTAGTCTATAGTCTAAGAAAGCATCATACAAAGCAGTCAATACATAATATCCACTGAATTATTTAATATATTTTGCTTTTGACATTAATAGGCTATCCAATCTGCCAAGCAAGGTCTCGTTCCTTGGCAGATGCGCAAGTATCGCCTTTTTTTGTTATTGGAGCTCTCTCCTCCTCGTAAGCCTCAAGGAGAACTTGCTGCTCCGCCTCTGAAAAATACGATGCTCTTCGCTTCACCGTTTCGACTGTCAACAGATGATGTCTTTATAAGTTCGCCGTGAACGCACAAAACTCTTGGTTAACCAACACGGGGTTGATTGAATTAATGTGTTGTTAACAGTAGTATGTGCTATGTCTAAAATCAATGACCATTTTTTTTGTTTTGCTCACATTCACAACCAGAAAAGTGGACCATTTGATAAAGCTTCTTATTTCTTCCTCAAAGACAGCAATGTGTTCTCAGGTTTTAGATACCCCACAAAGGCAGTATCATCAGTTTAATATAGGTGTGTGTGGGGGCAAGCAGGGATGTAGTGGAGGCTAAACACAAGTAAACACAGTTTGTCCACCTCTGAAATTTCAGAAATAGAGATTATCCACCTCTCAAAAGAGTTTATTCACCAATTGCAGGGATTGTACCTTTGTCTACTGAGCTCTGGATGAACTGCAAGTGAATCAGTACATGCTCGTAGGACTGATTACAGCTGATTCCATCTTGACCCAGAGATCTAGACACTGATTCTGATGTCATGACTTGTCATGGCTAATATTTTATAGTCATGGCTATATTTAGTTAACTGCCTCTGTTTGGTGTACAGTGTAATCAACAGTGTCAACAGTGCAAATGTGTGTGTGTGTGTGTGTGTGTGTGTTGCCCACTGCTGGATTCATACTAATTCTCTCTGCTCTCAGCCATGTGTTTCACAGGAGTCCAGCAGAGAGCAGCTCTTCCCTGTTCAGGCAGTGTTGCGCTGCACTAGCGTCTCCTCCACACTCCTTTACAAAAGCCCCTCCTGCTGGGACCCGCCAATAAAACCCACATTAAATCCATCTGTATAAAACCCCATTCAGCCACCCAGCAGCCTGGAACCAATTAAACACCCCCCCTCCCCTTCTGGAGAAAATGAATTACAAAAATAGATTTAAAATATGTTAGGCCAAATGCCTTTGTTTCTTCTGCCCTTTGGAATGATCTGTTGCTCTGTGATATGTCCCCCCTTTTATGTTTCCTATATCAGATTCAGCTATAGCTGGGTGAGGGTGTTGAGCAATCCATTACACAATACAACTCTTCTTACGGGACTTGTGTTTGCCAATCAGAACTTTCAGTTCTCTACGCTCAGTGAATCATGACGTACACACAGTTAATCTTGGTGTCATGTTTTGTGGATGAAAGCCGTTCCCGCAGTTCCTCTTTCCAACAAGCCAATCTCTTGAAGTGAACAATGTCTCATGATGCAACTTGTACTTGCGAGGTATTAGAGAAGTAGTCAGCCCACATTTTGGGAAAAAAAAACACTCGACTCAACAGTGCCTAGTGGCCCACCATGCAGAGTGACAAACATCAAAGTTACTGACAGAATATAATATAATAGAAGTGCACTGTGAATTTAAGAAAACAATTTTCTATATGTGGAAAACATCAATATATTGTAATGCTGCAAAAGGACTTACCATCTGGGTCACTGTTTAGTTTGTTTGATTTTTAAGCTCGAACCGAGCTCACTAGGAGTGTCCATCCCACATCCTGGAATATTTACTGAACATTTGGGTGTGTGAAGCTTTGATATCTGACCAAAACAAGTCGGCCAAGTATGATTGATCTGGCTCGCTTCCTCATTCTGTGTGTGTGTGTGTGTGTGTTGAAGGGAGGGGTGGAGAGACCATAGCTCAACAGGCAGCCGGGGCCTGTGAGCTGAGCTGGCCCAGTAAGGGACAGCGTCAACACCACCGATTCCCCTCACCTGTCTTCCCATCGTCTCCCTCAGATGGGAGTCAATTCCAGTCGCCAACAAAAAAATGGCCTGGAACCCTGGAACATTTGCATAGAAATGACTTGGAGATGAAGCGATGGAGAATCCAATCCTCTTCCCACTGGTCTCCACCCGCCCTCCTTTGCCCTCGGAGCAGCCGATTGGCTCTCCTGGGCCTTATCAGTCAAAAACAATGAGCTTCACGGCAACATCAGCAGTTGGACAGACATGGGGAGGTCTCTCGTACTATCTCATGTTTGCTAAACAGACGGCACCGGCTAAACAGAAAATAGGAAGGAGCATTCGGAGGGAAATCCATTTGAAACCGCTTCCCTGCCCCTTGCCTGTGTGACACTGTGAGTCAATAGCCACTCTAGGACTGTTTTTGTTTTTGGCATTTTTTATATAAAAAAATCAACCTCAAAACATGAAATTGCATCACAGTTTGTAATCCATGTACACAAAATTGCAACACCTACAGTATATGGTTCTACGTCGACTCGACCCCCTTTGCCATTACCTCTACACAACATGAACCTTTTTCAGGTCTCTGTCTCTTGTGTCTGCGTAATTGAAATGGTAGTTGGAGTGGCAAACTTCATAAATTGCTGTGCTTAAATTTAAATGTAGTGTTCCTACCCAAACACAGAAAGTTTCTGGGTTGGTAATCACCTATAGAGGGCCGCTAAGACAGTGGCAGAAGTTCTGTTATGTGCCATCAAAATGATTTTGGAAACATTATGTTAAGGTAAAAATACTCTTAAGGGTGCCTTTAACACTGTGACAAGTGAAGCACGCGTGCAGGCACGGTCAAGAGAGCACAGAGCAGCAGTGTTGCTGAGTGTTGTGCGTGTGTGCCATTCCCTGTACAGAGCAAAGGTAGAGTAGATGCAAATTTTTGTTTGCTTAAATTCAAAATGTTCAAAAGGGAAGTGTTTGTTATAAAACCAACTAATCAAGGTCATGACTCACTTTTCTCACCTCTCCTCCAGTGCCATCTGTTTCCTTGCGCTCAGATCAAAGCGCCGACAGGCCTGTTTTATTGCTTTTTATCTTGCTTGTTGCCATATTTAATATAGTCTGATACGCCCTCGAAACAAAACCACTGTGGTATTTTAACTATGCAGGAATGCCCCTCGCTGAATGATCCTGAGAGTAACATTGCAAACATGTTCCATGCTCCAGGGAATGACGATATTTGATTGGAGTTGATTATCCATCTCAGTGGTATTGACATGCAAGGTGAGCAAAGAGCCCTGTTGGGCCACAAGTGCTGCACGCTGCTACGGTTATCAGAGGATTGGCGTTCACTGCTGGTAAACAGTAAGCAAGCCTGTTTGTCCAATGAGGTTCATAGCGACAAATCTTGTCATGGGGACAAATGTCATCAGTGAGTGGAGGACGAAACTCACTAAAAAACATTACAAATTTATAACCACACTGGGACAGGACAGGACAGGACAGGAGCGGTTTCAATGCCAACTCATTTGACTACACAGCCCTCTTCGTGGCATCAGAACAAAACAAGAGGATCTGTGTAAACATGTGTAGAGCATGACATGAAGTAAAGTTGCAATAAGGGCAGAACAGAACACTTTCCCCTTGGTTTTCCTGTTCAAACAGCTGACTGTTGTTGTATTGTTCTGTCTCCTTGGCCTTTACAACAAAATAAACATGCATATTGCAGGATTCGTTATGAAATCAACAGTGGGTTGGGGCCAAGATCGTTTGACTGCCATTCTGCCCCTCTGGAGTGCTCAGTAGAATGTGATGTGGAGCCGGGTCGGTCTGCAGCGCAGCACTGGGCTGCCACACCTGAGCCACACGATTCACCTGCCTGGGGGAGGGGAGGGGAGGGGGCCGGAGGTGGCCCACGCTCTGGTGGTCCCAATATCAGCCTGCGTCTCATTTCATTTCGCGCTCTGGCGAGAGAACCTCTCACTCTCTGCTCTCTGTCTGTCCTCACTCTCGCTTTGCATTCTGACGCCTGCCACACAGAAGGCAAACTCGTTTTGAGCACCCGCGCCCTCCCCCCCCCACCCCCACCCCCACCCACCAGCCTGCGATTTCACCCATCACTACCTCTCCAAAGATGTGCCAATCAGCGGGGCTGGCAAGCTCAGGTCCAGAGCTGCAACATCCGTGAAATGTCAAATTTGCATTTAAGACGAGGAAAAAAATAAACTCAAAACTCTCCAGACCTGGAGCTTGGCCAAGTACCTGGGTTAACATGCACTGAACATGCTGTAGCATTGTGCTGGTGGGGGAGTCGGTAGGAGCTCTGCAGAATGGGATAAAAGCCTAACAGGGACTAGTTAATCAGTATATGGTCCAGGATATGACACACCGAGACAGAGAGAGTGTGGTTTTATCTGCTGACACACTCATTCATGTGTGTGTGTGTGTGTGTGTGTTGGGAGCATAGTGTGAATTGGGACCATGGGAGTTGCAGAATACAGTGCTGTTCAGCGTGATGACAACATCGCTCCTGATCATGTCGTACACATGCGATCCTCTGCGGAGCTCCATCGGGGATCTGTCTGTGAGGAACAGCTGGTGTGAAAAAGGTTGCCGACGAGGCAGCATGCTTGCTCCTGTTCCTTGATCCCTAGGAAATCACACCAGCGGCACCTCATGTAAATACTAATGTAACATGAGAATGCAGGAAGGGGGTCATATTCATGCTATGCCTTTTACTTACTTGAGGATGACACAGCTGTCTCTAATGGCACAGGGCACACAGGTCTCTAGCAGTTCAGAGGGGCTTTCAGCTTGAAGAAGTAAGGAATTTGGTGCATACTGGAGGATATTTTTTAGCCTCTGAATATAAATACTGGGAAATCCACAGCACTCTCTTCATACCAAGGCCCATCTCAGGTCCTGGTCCATAGTGGCCAACCAGCAGGAGGGAAATTACATCCAGTCTGGAATTACTCTACAGAGTTGATCCCAAGGAGCACTGAAACAGTTCAGACTGGTAACTCTTCTTTTCAGAGGAGTATAGAGTCAACTATGAGTCAGCCATTAAACACACACACACACACACGCAGGCTCCATATTCTAGTCGTCATTAATCCTGACAGGCTTTTTTCTCAAATGTGCAGGCAAACAAACATCACATGGTAAACAAAGCCCTGTGTGAGCGCCGAAATCAATGGGCTCCCTGACGGACCGACAGGTGGATTAATGCCGATCATTCACACAAAGAGGCAAGTCACCCCACATCCATTCCACACAAAAACAGATGGGATGCCGTCTCCCCAGTAGCATGGGGGAGAACCTCATATTTTAAGTGCCTCTCCTCCATCCAAACTCAAAGAAGGTGATGAGGCAACAGTGCCAGTGAAAGATTTAGGCTTTCATGATGGCTACTTCTAGCCTGACGAGCCAGACCCACATCAAGATGTAGGGTCTGGGTCTCACCATTCGCAGTGCTCAGTCCGAGGGGCGGGATAATCGGTTGTCTTTCAAATTCCCTCTGCACGCAATAGGATAGCGCTACAACTCATGAGTCCCATGCATTTTCCCACCAGCGGAGCTAGTTGGCTAGTTCAAACTTTTGTCAACGCTGTTCGCCAACAGCAACATCCCTCTTCTTTGTTTTCAAGTAGCAGGGGATTCACGCCGAACCGTTGCAACTCTGCCATAAATCATTATGTTATCCTCCTACCGACTCTATACACGATGTGGTTGGACTTATCAAAGTTTAATTTTTCCAGCTCGCAAGCCAATGGAGAGTTGCTAATTTGCTGCCGCTATACTGTAGGTGAGTCTAGATTTCTAGGCGAGGAAAAGATTCATATTATTCTCTGTTCAAGTCTTTTTTTTTATCTTGTATCGTCTTACAGGGCCCTAATTGCTATGACAGACAAATACAAATGTAATACCAGGAGCAAGACCCTTAGCACAAACATAGGTGAGGCAGCTCAATGCTACTACACGCCATGTTTTTTTTAGTTCATGATCGAGACAATTTGCTTGTTGCATGACCACATTTTCCCCCATCATTTAAATGAGGACCCATAGTGTCTTAACAGGTGTCTGTCTGCTTGTTTCACATATTTATTCATATTCTGTCATCTTGGCTGCTCCAGTGTATTCAGGGAAGTCATTTGATTCTATTATTTTCTGTGGAGTGAACACCATCCGGTGTGATATTTCCGTGGGCATCATCTGAGAGCGAGTGGAAGCAGGAGTGGGATGTGAGCATGGCTGTCTTTGGAGGGGTATTTCTGGGGGGCTCCCTGTACAGCACTGTTAGAGTGACACTCAGTGGACGGCAGGAAGAAGCACTTCACTGTGCAGGTATACATGTACACTGTATCACACTCTGCCAGAGGAATGGGCTAAAGCACATTCTGTATAGTATCACCCTTGTACGCTGGCATGGACAAAAATTCTGGTTGAGTCAAACATGCAAAACCAGTTTGACAAACACAACACCTCTCAATCAGGGTAAGGAAAGGACCTTTTGGCTGTGTACCTCAAAATATGTGATTATGTTGGATGTATGTTATTATTAATGACTAGACTTAGAAGCATCTTGATAATAGGAAATTGAAGTGCAAAATACCATTTGTTGACACAAAACACACCCTTTAGTCATTTTCACCCTGAAACATGAGATTTTATCTCATTCCATTATATCACAGAATTATAACTACATGAATCATTAAACATACTCCAATCTCTCACAATGTCACAATAGCATGTTGAAGGATTTCCATCAAACTTGGCAGAATGTATCACTATGAAAAGCTACATCTGGGCTATACTGTGCACAGTTTCTCAACACCTTTGGCATACTTACTCATCATAAAAGCTACATAACCGCAAAACATTATCTATAGATAATCGTGCACAGTTAATCTTGTCACATTTATGACTTTTATATTCATGTCATCCTCCCTGACTGTCGCGCAAAAAGCACAAAGGCCCAGAGCAGTGAACTTCACAGCCAATAAGGAGTGCTGTGCCTCCCATGACCTGGCACACTCAACAATTAAATCCGAAGCGACACAACTTAGAGACATTTGAAATATTGTATTAATATATAATATAGGTAACACTTTATAATAACTACACACAATTCATCATTTATTAAGCCTTTGTTACTTATTAGTTAATGGTTTGTTCATCATTAGTCATTTCTAATTTATCATTAGTAAAGCATTTGTTCACACAGTTATAAATAGTTTGTTCATAGTAAATAAGCCTATATCTAAAATATGTTTATACATTATTGTTAATACTTAATAAATGATGCAATAATATGGTTTTGATTAAGTAATATTTCCATTATTTAACAGTTGTTACATACACATGATTAGTTAGGGTGAGGATACATATTTTATAAACCACTTCCTAATACTATAATTAATAATTAACTTAGGAGTTACAAGTGGTTAGTTAATGATATTTTGTGAGCTCATCTAAAGTGAGGACGTTGTATGCCTTGCAACACATTTACAAATGAGTTATAAAGTTTACACTTGCATTTATTCATTTAGCCGACACTTTCACCCAAAGCGACTTACAGTACACATGTCAATGAAATTAAATGGCAAGGCCACATTGGTGGACACTGGGGTTTGAACCCCCAACTTTATGGGTTACTGCATGTTAACCCGGCTCCCTATCCACTACACTACCTCTGCCCAGTGGTATTACAACACTCAATTCAAAAATATAATATAGATATGCGTGTTTACTATGAAGAAACCATTTTTAACTGTGTGTAAACATGATTTACAGATGAGAATTAATGTAGGAATAATGCTTTACAAATGAAGAATACAGCATTTAATAATAGTTTACAGATGTTTAATAACAGTGTGTATTAGAAGAAAACAGAAACTCTTGCATAGTTGTAGGGGTTTCTATCTGGGCCAAGGTAGTGTAGTGGATAAGGAGCTGGACTAGCATGCAGTAACCTGAAAAGTTGGGGGTTCGATTTCCGGCTTTTACTGTTATGTCAATGGCCTTTAATTGAATTGACATGTGTACGTCGCTTGTCTGCTAAATGAATGAATGTAAATGTAATCTTTACAACTCATTTGAAAATGTGTTGCAAGGCATAGAAAGTCCTCACTTTAGATAAGCTCACAAAATATCATTAACTAACCACTTGTAACCCCTGAGTTAATCATGAATTATAGTATTAGGAAGTGGTTTATAAAATATGTATCCTCACCCTAACTAATCATTAGCGCATGTGTATATTATTGCATAATTTATCAAGTATTAACAATAATTCATAAACATATTTTAGATATAGGCTTATTTACTATGAACAAACCATTTATAACTGTGTGCACAAATACTTTATTTATGACAATTAACATAGGAACAATGCTTTACAAATGATAAACAAAGCATTTTGTAATAGTTTACAACTGGTTTATAATAAGAAAATGATTTAATTATAAGTGATTGTTTCATTACTTATTAAGTATAAATCATGTACTTACAAACATATTTTTGGGATAGGCTTATTTGCTATGAACAAACCATTTTTAATTGTGTGAACAAATGCTTTGCTGATGATAAATTATGTATGAACAAGAAATTACTAATGATGAACAAACCATTAACTAATAAGTAACAAAGGCTTAATAAATTATGAATTGTGTGTAGTTATTATAAAGTGTTACCAGTATATATTCTCTTTTGATCCCGTGAGGGAAATTTGGTCTCTGCATTAATCCCAATCGGTGAATTAGTGAAACACACAAGGCACACAGTGTACACACAGTGAGGTGAAGCACACACTAATAGAGTGTCCCAGTGACGCCACTTCCGTTTGCCTCCATGGGACCTATCTTTCAAAAAATTTTGAACACCAGTCTATGGTGAAAAAGAAATTATTTTCTGGTCCCGGTTGACTTGTGCCTTGAATTACCCATATGATGTCAATTTTAAAGACAATTTTTCATGTAAAGACATTTGCCGTTTGTTTCTTAACTACTGAATTACAACATTGTGAAAGATCGTAATTCCAAGTAATTGAAGTCTATTGAACAACAGTACTTTCTTGACGTGAAAAATTATCTTTTAAATTCACACACATCATATGTGAAATTCGTGGCACAATTCAAACTGGACCAAAAAATAATTGTTATCTCTCCATTAACTCCCGTTCATAATTTTTTTAAAGATAGGTCCCTTGTAGCGGAAGTAAAACGGAAGTCACTAGGACACTCTGTCTCGGCGCAGTGAGCTGCCTGCATCAACAGCGGCGCTCGGGGAGCAGTGAGGGGTTAGGTGCCTTGCTCAAGGGCCTACTGGTTGGGGTTCGAACCGGCAACCATCCGGTTACAGGTCCGAAGTGCTAACCAGTAGGCCACGGCTGCCCCAACTCAATCAATTCATTGACATTCAGAAATCATATAGCAATCGCATTAACTGTCAAAAGAGAATCACAATTAGATATTTTCCCCAAATCGTGCAGCCCTAGTTGTGGGGTCAAAGGTCAAGGTCAACGGCATACAGGATTATGGTAAGTGGAGGCATACCATTCAGTGCTTTGTGTTGAGTTGGATTTCATTATCAAATAATTATGACCGCCGCGCAGCAAAGCGGCCGTCATATAGGTTTAGTCAGATTTTTTTTTTTGCCGCATGTCCAAATTTCCGTCAATGATTCCCGGGACACTGTAAGACCGGGGTACACGAAACTTGGTGAGAATGTAACCCCACATGGATAGCATGGAACCTCCTTTTTTCATTTTGATCTGTAGCCCCTCCGCTGGACTGGACCCCCCGAAAGGAGGGTAGGGCAGACACAGTTTTCTGTGAATATCTCGAGAACCGTAGGGTTTAGGAGGCCTTTTTTATTTGTATGTTGATCTCAAAGGGCCATGTCAACCCATTCCATAACCACTCATTTCATGTATAGCGCCACCTAGTTAAACACAAAAAAGTAAAAATGAGGTGTTGTAATCGCAGGTATCTGTGACCTAACATAGTCAAAACTGCACTAAATTGGAAGTGTAGGATCATTATGACACCCTCTGAATGCACGCCAAGTTTCGTGGAATTCCGTTCATGGGGGGCCACACAATAAATTAATTTATATTACTATACACCAACTGGCCTGTAGGTGGCCGGACACAGTTTTCTGTGAATATCTCGAGAACCGTAGGGCCTAGGAGGTCCACCTTTTTTTCTATGTTGGTCTTAAGGGGGCATGTCAACCTATCCCATTACCACTTATTTCGTGTATAGCGCCACCTAGTTAAAAATTAAAAAGCAAAACATTAGGTGTTTTCATCACAATATCTCTGGCTGACAAGGTCAAAACTGCACGAAATTGAAAGTGTAGGATCATTATGACACCCTCTGAATGCACGCCAAGTTTCGTGGACTTTCGTTCATGGGGGCCTTACAATAAAATAATTTATGTGTACATTTAGTGACCGTGACACCAACAAGGATTCCCGGGACACTGAAAGACCGGGTACACGAAACTTGGTGGGCATGTAACCCCACATGGATAGCATGGAACCATCGCTTGGTAGGTGGCGGACACAGTTTTCTGTGAATATCTCGAGAACCAGAGGGCCTAGGAGGTCCACCTTTTTTTCTATGTTGGTCTTAAGGGGCATGTCAACCTATCCCATTACCACTTATTTCATGTGTATAGCCACCTAGTTAAAAATTAAAAGCAAAAAACATTAGGGTGTTTTTCATCACAATATCTCTGGCTGACAAGGTCAAAACTGCACGAAATTGAAAGTGTAGGATCATTATGACACCCTCTGAATGCATGCCAAGTTTCGTGGACTTTTCGTTCATGGGGGCCTTACAATAAAATAATTTATGTGTACATTTAGTGACCGTACACCAACAAGGATTCCCGGGACACTGAAAGACCCGGGTACACGAAAACTTGGTGGGCATGTAACCCCACATGGATAGCATGGAACCATCGTTTTTTTTCGTTTTGATCTGTAGCCCCCCCGCTGGACTGGACCCCCCGAAAGGAGGGTAGGACAGACACAGTTTTCTGTGAATATCTTGAGAACTGTAGGGCCTAGGATGACTAATTTTTTGCATATGTTTGCCTCCAGGGGTCATGTAAACCCATTCCATATGCACACATGTGCATAAACAGATACACACGCACACACATACATTCACAGTAATCCTATGTATGACACATACTCACACAGTAGACATATATATGCATGCATGCACATGCACACACACAGGCACATAAACAGGCAAGCACATTCACATGCACGCACACCCACCCACCGACACACCCATAAACATAAACATGTACACGCACACATGCACACAATTCAAGAATTTCTCAGAATTATAAACAGGCAAGATGGGGGTGGGGTTGTATAAAATGTATATTACATGTGAAATCTATGAACTAATCATGTTTTGGTACTTGTTGTCTAGCAGATACCAGTGAGAATTGAGTGTGCATAATGCAATTCAGTGAGACATTTAGAATCATATATGCCTTTCAGTGTGACTTATTTTTGTGGAAAACATGTGCTGGACTGGGCGGCGGTCATATTTTGTACCGCTCTGCGGTACATCTAGTTGTACATGGTTTTCCTATGAACTGACAAGATCAATCTCCCATGCTGGAGTAGAACAGACTGGCGGTGTATGTGTGAATCATTAGAACTTTTCTGGCACGTTACAAGTATATTTGCATGAAGGGAGTGCTTATAACTGGCACTGAAAGGTTTATCCCTGTGTTCTTTGCCTGAGGAAGGAAGAGAAAAGAACAGGAAGCATGGCTCAGCAGGCTTAGAGCTGTCAAAGGGGTCATTTATGAGGCAATGGAACCAGCATAGCTCACACATTCTAGACACACAGTGAGTGATACTGATAGACAGATTATCTAGCAAAGATCACTCTTTGATTCTATTCTCACCAACACTACCAGGAGAAACACTGAGAGTAGCATAACAATCTAATATCCTCAGTTTTTTTATGTTCCATCTGGTTCAAGCATAATCAGTTACATCACCTGTCACTTTTAACTTCACCCTTTAGAGCCTTTCAAATTGGTTGTGCCTTGGTTTATTTCATGTTGTGTTCACAAGAATTAAGTTGCTATGTTATGACTATTTGTATGTTCCCTAAAATTGTTTATCATTATCTTCTAAACATAATGTGTAGGATAGGAGGTTAGAGGGTTGTTAGTTCTCATCTTTATAATACAATGATTAACAGGATAGTTTGTTTTATTAATTTTTGTTTTGAGGAGGAGGGCGGGAGAGAGTGAATAGCCTACCGGAAACAAGCCTTTGTGTCTAAGACATGATTGTGCAAGACCACACACACACACAAACACAGATACGTGCACATGAACGCGCGCACACACACACAAACACACAAAGTTACAGATCCCAGATGTTCCATTTCCCAGAAGTCATGCATGAAGAGTTAGTTGATAGTAAAATTTTAAATGTCTTCTATTATATTACAACACATAATCCCACTGAACATTTCAGCCATTAGAACATTCATATGTAAGGGATAATGTATAGAACGTCGGTCATTATCTGGAAAATAAGTTCCGACTTTGCCCTGAAGGGATTTATTTTCCCGATGATGACCGGCGTTCTATATATTATCCGTATAATACAACAAGTTAATGTATGGTATGTTCAAAGAAAACAAATACTGATTATCTAGGCCTATATATCTATCTATCTATCTATCTATGCTACATCTTCCATTATCACCTTGAGAACAATAAGAGTTTTGTTCCCCCACGATATTGCAGAACAGCGGTCAAGAGACAGACATGCCTTGAATAAACAAGACGTCATCTCTCTTATAGGCCACTGAAACAGATGGGATCCCACTTGTGTTTAGTTCAGTTGGTTTATGTTTCAGCTAACTACAGTCTTGCGCAAGTAAACTGAAGCAGACATACCAAGAGAAGGTCCCGCAAAACCGAGTTTCCCTGAGAACTGGCTTAGACCTACTCTTCAACATTCCTCTCTGTCTTAGAGTACAATGGAAGTAATGTTATATGAAAAAATGGTCAAAACAGAGTGGCCTTTTGAGGGTAGGGCGCACACAGAGAGGAGTGCTGAGGAGTAGGCTAAATAAGTTTTCAGGGAAAGGAACACTTTGTTGTGTCAGGGTGACTGTTTGACTCATTGTAGCCTATTTGTACCTTTAGATTGCTGAAAAGCATTACATTAATACACAGGATTAGATGTTAAAATTCCTTGTGCCAAAATCCAAGGTAAAAACACATTCAGAAGCCCCTACTAAAATTAACTTTAAAAAGCACGCTACCCACAGATCTGCCAACAAATGGTCACAAACACAAGACAAATGGCCCATCCAACAGCAGTATATTGTATGCGGCATGTCATTGGGGTTATCAAGTGGGCACCCTCATTCACCGATGTTTCATTAAGTTAAACCCACGACACATCATGAAGGCTCAACAGTGAAACCAGCGTCCTGGAGACACTCCCCTCCATGCTGCCACCATATTACCACATTGAAATATCCAATACCCAAAATACTCTTATAGTACAGCTAAGGCCAGATTTTTACCTGAATTGTTCAGTTTTTGCAGAAAGCACGAAACTTGGTACAGGTATAGTACTACCCCTAGTGATCAAAAATTGAAATGGACCCCAACACATAGCGCCCCCTAGTGGTCCCTATCTTGACTTCAAATATGGCCACCAAAATATGCCCTTTTTTTCTACATGTATAATGCTATGCTGCTTTTAACACATAATATGACGTGTCTATAGCCATCTTTCAGCATTATAAAAATACAGAATGAGACAATCATACATAATTAAAATGGCAGACATGTTGGATTTTAAGGAAGTAGCCATACATTCTGACACTGAGTCAAAAACTGGGGTGTGTTTAGGCTATGTGGGAAGTTTTGACTGTGTGACTAAACCCTGCACTTGCCTGGGCTCAATCCTTCTAATTTGCGCCCTAGAGGCTGGCAGGCTAGCAAGGAGGCTAAAACCCATGGATGCTAGCATCTGATAAGTCTCTTAAAGAAACATATGCTGCCTTTTGAGAAATTAGCTATTTTGTCTTCTATCCTAGAGTTAGATAAATTAGTACATAACCCAGTCCAACATATCCTACTGTTAGCCTAATTCAATTGAGGTGGGTGGGGCCAATTAGCATGTGCTAAAGTTTCTTTTAAGGCTTATAGTGATTGTTTGAAAAGATCCATTTTGTTTTATTGTAGTTTAACATTTTTAATCCCATAAAATGATTATGCCTGTCAATGAAGTTAATTTAAATACGTAATACCTTATGAGTTTAGCTCTCTCCGGTTACAAAACCCGCTTCGGACTTGTGACCGGAGGGTTGCCGGTTCGAACTCCGACCAGTAGGCACGGCTGAAGTGCCCTTGAGCAAGGCACCTAACCCCTCACTGCTCCCCGAGCCCCCCTGTTGTTGCAGGCAGCTCACTGTGCCGGGATTAGTGTGTGCTTCACCTCACTGTGTGTTCACTGTGTGCTGAGTGTGTTTCACTAAGTCACGGATTGGGATAAATGCAGAGACCAAATTTCCCTCACGGGATCAAAAGACTATATATACTTATACTTATACTTATACATGTGTCCAGCTATTGTTGTGCACCTGGAGGAACCCAGGGCCCACTGCACCAATACAGGGTCAGACAATGGGTCTGAAGTTTTCATCCTGATGCGTAAGAGCAGTGAGGGTGCAGTTGTCTTGCCCGTATGGGTGTGTGCATCCTTCCAGGGATATCCCTCCCCAGACCATCACTGCCCCACCACCAAACCAGTCATGCTGAATGATGTTGCAGGCAGCATTATATTCTCCAAGATCTTCAGACGTCACATGTGGTCAGGGTGAACCTGGTCTCATTTGTGAAAAGCGCAGGGCGTCAATGGCGAATATGCCAATTTTGTATTCTATGGCAAATGCCAATTGAGCTGCAGTGAGTATTGGTGCTGGGCAGTATTCCATATTGGAATCTTACCAGATTATACTTGATGCCTCGTATATTATTGAGGTTGTCATGTGATAAAATGACATCAAATTTCAAACTTTTAAATTGTTTTTGAATGATATTTCTATCATGAATAACAATAGAGATGGTCTATATTTTCACATTTGGTATCCGCCATATTGGATTTCAAAATCGGCAACATCAAGTTTGTTTGGAAATCATATCAATAGCTTCCTTGACCCTAAAAATTGAGTGTTACAACCAGGGGCGCCTTAATACCATCTGAGGCCCCTGGGCTATATGTTTTTAAGGCCCCCCCTCCCACAACCGCAAATATTAATTATGATACCCGGCCCGCGATCTGACCCGCCTATAACGTGCGCTTTTGGTTAATATAGCCTAACATGCAGTGTAGCCTATCATTATTGAGCCTATGTAAAACCTTTACATAAACAGGAACAGAAAGCTCTCCTTAATCACGTCAGCCTACCCATGACATCGCTTATCAAAAAGGCTAGCCTACGAAAACAACAGCCTTGAACTTTTACAACACTATAGGCTAAGTTAAAAGATGGGTTACACATATGGACGTTTCAAGCTTTTCAAAAGTGCATGTGTCGTGTCGGGGGGTTCCCCAGGAGGTTTTTTGAAATTGGGCCTATGTCTACTTAACACACCATTCTAATGCATATTGGGAGGGTCAGATAGCCTACTTTTAGCCTACAGAACAAGCAGCTGGCTTATGTGATGTGAACATTGGCTACCTTATGCATTATCACTGCACTGCCCAACATGGAGACATATCTCACGTTAACAATCAGAAAACATAACATAGGAATTATTTGTCTTGAATGGGTTGGCAAAACTTAGCTGGTGAGC